>NC_064631.1:402515813-402818843 GCF_023864275.1 Schistocerca cancellata
TTGCATAGTTCCTGAAAAATAGCATATAAATTTATACAACTTCAACTTTTGTAGTCCTGTCTTCCTCAGTTGCGTGTAATATTACGGTATATTGATAATTTTTAATTATGGGCCGTCTACAGTGGCACAAAAGTCGAAATCATTTGCAGAAGGATATTGGTTACTACACGAAATTAAGATGCTCTATTCGAAAAAACAGCACCTAAACATGATGCTCTACGAGACTCATCTAGAATTGGCAAAAAACGTAGGAAACGCCGCAGTTTTCATGGCACTAGTAGAAAAAACTGAACACAACACCTACACAGCAATGAAACATTTACAAAACAAACATAAACAGAACATAATGAAACTAAAATACATTTACATTTTAAATGTGAAACCACATGAACACCAACACATATTCCATCCACGCTTAGTTAACTTAACAGAGACAGAACTACACGAAAATGAAAAAATGCTCTTGGAAAAAGGTTTGAAACACTTCACCTATAGCAAAGTGAACAATCAATACATAGAAAATCTCATAGTAGAAACTGAACACATCCTTACACTGAAGAACAACAAAATAATTCTGAAATAAACATAGGACTGACAAGAGAACTAGTAAAAGAAGAAATAAAAGGCATAATAAAACAAACACAGCAGACACACAATTAAGAACAACCAAACAGAAGCAGCCACTATGAAAAGGTTAAAACAAAAGTTAACAAACAATAATGTATTAATAACAAGAGCAGACAAGGGGAAATGTAACAGTACTCATGGATAAAGAGCAATACATCACAAAAACGAAGGAATACATAAACACCAATGCCATACAAAAACTGAAGTCAGATCCAACTACACGATTCCAGGCAAATGTGAAATGAACACTGAAAAACATTGAATACACACTCACAGACAAACAGAAATACTACTTAACACAGAAAAACCTACAAGCACCAACAATCCGCAGTCAACCGAAAGTACATAAAGACGGAATGCCAATGAGAGCTGTTATCAACTTCAAGAAAGCCCCAACATACCGCATAGCCAAACACTTGCAAAAGTTAGTTACAAAACACTATAAAGTAGAAAACAACAGAACAGTGATAAACACAGGAAACTTAATAGAAAACATACAGGTACCACACACAGCATCACTGATTTCATTCGATATAGAAAATATGCATACCTCCATCCCTATCACAGAAACAATAGAAATCATAGAACAAAATCTCTCATCCCACAGCAACCTCACCACAGACGCAATAAAAGAAATAACAGATATGCTCAGACTGACAACTGAACAAAACTACTTACAGTTTGAGAAAGAATATTATCTACAGACTGATGGACTGCCCATGGGATCCCCAATATCAGGAACACTAGCAAACATTTTCATCAGTCACCTAAAAAATCAAATATTTGAAAAGATAACCACAAATGAAAGTTTCAAAATCATATATTGGTACAGATACGTGGATGAAATTATTTGTCTCGTAGATGAGCCAAGCGAAAAAAATAGATGAACTCCATTCAGAAATAAACAACGCTCATCAGAACATAAAATTCACACTTTAAAAAGAAAAGGAAAATCAAATAAATTTTCTTGACATTACAATTAAAAAAGAAAATGGCAGACATACATTTAACATCTTTAGAAAACCAGCAGCCACAGACACAATAATACATTTCACATCCAACCACCCCCACAGCCAGAAACTTGCAGCACTAAGACACATGTTACATTGATTAAACGGAATCTCACTCAGCAAGAGAAACTATGAACAAGAAATGTGTACAATCATACAAATAGCTAGGAACAACGGGTAATGACACACATGTGGTACACAGGCTCAATCAAAAAATAAAAACACAAATAAAAAACAAACACAACATTTCCAGAATACAAAAGAACTCACAAGCTGAAAACTTACAAACACACTCAACAAACACACACAATGACAACACCACACAGAAAAGAACCAGATGGTACACCATGACCTACACACATAAACTAACACACAGAGTTGCAAACATCCTAAAGAGACAGGGCTTCAAAATAGCATATAAGCCTGGGCAAACCCTTCAATTACACCTAAGCCAGCCAGCTACCAAGAGGCACAAATTCCAACAATCAGGAATATATAAACTTGAATGTCAAACTTGTGATGCAGAATACATAGGCAAGACATGCAGGAATTTTGAAACAAGATACAAAGAACATATCAGATATTGGAAGTATGAAACAAACCATTCCACATTTGCAGAGCATTTAAAACACTACAACCATCATTCTACAAACATGGAACAAGAAATGAAAATAATGAGAATAAGCAACCATGACAAACATCTTATACAAAGGCAAGAAAACTTCCACATCCAGAAAGCCATAGCAGAAAACAAACATGTGATAAATGAATAAACACACATCAGAACAGGCTCCCTACTACACTTAATAAAGGAAATGATAACATAAAACAAAAAAACTCTTCCCTACACCATCTGGACACACACACACATACATAGCCAACAAAAAAAAATATTTATACCACACCAAAATACAGACACACACACACACCTACACAAACGCACACACAAATGCATACACGAATAGACCACAAATACTTCAATAGTTACACTCATAAGTTTGGCAATAACATTCGATCTTTGGCAAAAACATTTGACAGCCGGCAACAGAAACCAAAACATTGCATTAAAACAAGCGTTCATTGCATAGTGCTGTGGAATGTGGAAAAATCGCAAATTGGCGTTCATAAGAAGAAGAACAACACCAAAAATGCAACAGGAGCGTAATATGTAAGAAATTATCCACGCAACCTGTAAGTACAGTTCAAAACATTACTACTTAATAGGAAATACCAACCACCAGAACTGTTCATAACCTCTAGGGACAGTGACAAAAATGTAAATAAAATAGCTAACAAATGTACATATTCCAGGCCACTGATGATGCCTCGCAGAAAATAAAGGCGAAACGCGTATGGCACTAAAATTGTGTTTTATTCAGTTGCTGTCAGACGGTCCATAAGTAAAAATTATCAATATACCGTAAAATTTATACAAACCTGAACGGCAAAAATAAAATATTAATAGCTGTAGTCTAATGTCTTCAGAATGCAAGACGTCGAACTGAAGACATAGTTTACATCGTCAGTGCATACCTGTAGCGGAAATGCCTTAAAATTTTATTGTGAAATTCTTGCTGCTGAAAGAAGGGTGCGTATAATTTCGTTCATAATCACTGCCTTATTCTTGGCGCTAAAACATACCTTCTTGGTATTTAAGTAATTTCTCATTATTGCTATACAATGGAAATTGAAAATCAGTACGTATCCAGGCCATATTCAGGTGTTGCACAGCTACAAAAGAAGTAGAAAAATAGACAAATTCAATGCATCAGTATCAAAATCGCGTGTAACGTCGCAGTCCGGGAGATCAAAATTGTATAAAAAGTAATTTATGTGATGGCAGAATCTGTTATGTTGTATTGACGTAGCGCAGTATTATTGATCCAGCTCTGTGTTTGGCTTGGCATAATATTTTTGAGATGAATGTAGATGTGCTTAGTTTTGGAAAGCGATGTTTCCAAATAATTCTGCTTGACGGTTTGGTGTTGGTGGTATTCATCTCTTATTTTATTGTGGACTGATTTGTTGTTGATGAATTTGTGACTAATTTCGTTGGATCTGTGCACTGCTGCTAAATCAGACGGGCACTGCGAGTAAAAATAAGTAACTCTGACGTCAGTGCGCTTGAAATATGCGGAGCAGAGTTTTGTTTTGGTAGGCGTAAAGGCTACATTGCTTTGAAGTACGCTGTGGCGTGTCGCTGTGCGGCGCGACGGCATTGTTGACCGCGCCGCTGCTGGTTTCAAGGACTGCATACCACTTCCCTGCTGCAGACATCATACTTTTATCTCCACGTGGCCTCTTTGCTTCCAATAAGCCGTACTATCGATTGAACTTGGCCATAAGTAAATTGTAGCATTGGAGAAATCTCAGCGTTATTAGAGCTGTTTTCAGTTTGTTTAGGATAACCGTGCGGGGTCGGTACATAGGAATCTGTAAGATTTTGCTCTGTATTAAATAAACGGTGAATTGAATATAAAATATTCTCTTCCGCTTGCGTAGTCTGTTGCGAAAATAATTTGGAACTGTTTTTGGCATTGTCCTGACTGGTTGTCTCATTAGATAGAACTGATTGATCGTAGATAATAAAATCCTGTTCACGTAAACTGACATCTGCATATGTCTTCTGAATATGTTTCCTACGACGTTGCTTTCGTGGCTTAGAATTTTGTGTACATACACAGACTCAGTGACTCGGCTTTAAAGTGGCTCGAGAGTAGTTGTAATGTTGTATAGTATTACAAGAGCACCTATAAAGGGTATTGTTACCATAGTTGTATGAGTAAATTGAAATTAATGTAAGAATGATTGCCTTTGTACATGCCGAAAGAGTAAATAAATTGTGTACTGGTGCTGAAAGTATTATTCTTGAGCGGTTTCACAAATTTTATCTGAAACATCACAAATGTTGCTTGACAGTGTAAGGTCAACTGCGCCAGAAGATAATTTTTTTATGAAAGCTGCTGTCAATTATAGTTCCCTAACGTAATCAGAGTGAATATGCGTTTCGTTAGAATTAGAAGTAGGCTGTTGAAATATATTTGAATTGTTGTGACATCATTGGCTCAAATGGTTCAAATGGCTCGGAGCACTTTGTGACTCAACTGCTGAGGTCATCAGTCCCCTAGAACTTAGAACTACTTAAACCTAACTAACCTAAGGACAGCTCACACATCCATTCCTGAGGCAGGATTCGTACCTGCGACCGTAGTGGTCGCGCGGTTCCAGACTGTAGCGCCTAGAATCGCTCGGCCACACCAGTCGGCTGACATCATTCTTACGGGCTATGACATCAGGTCGGGTTGACGTATCGTCCATAAAAACCCCGTTCCCTCAAAATAACATCTGCATCTGTGCTGACATTCTGAATGCGACTTCTACGAAGTTGCTGTGTTTTATTTTCTGTAGTAATGGACATCGTCTTCCTGTAGCTGTTAATTTTGAGTTCTGACTGTAGGTTGTCATGATTATACGCAGCTGCTTTAAAAACGGTGAACGGAATGGTGATATATTGCGTGGTTCAGTAGCAATAGTAGATCGAACAGAAGTGTTAGAAAAATTTTTCTTCTCATGGGCTGCTAAGTATGTCAGTGGGCTGTGAGGGGTATACGTAGTTTGCCTTTGCGCAGTATTAGTTGCACAATTCAAAGATTCAGTATAAAGGAAATAGTCTTCTTCAAAAACTTTAGCCATGTGACACAGTGACAATCTAACATTCTGATATGCGTCACAGAAGGAAACAAACTCTGTTCTGCGTATAGGACTGAACGTGGCGTAATATGTTTGATTGTTCGCATCCTTAATCTGAGGGAAATAAAAGTTATTTGTTGAGGATTGATTTTGCTTTATGAATCTGGTCTCCAAATCGATCGGTGGAGAATAGCATTTATCAGCACAAAGGTTGACTGAAGCAGGAGTGTTTGCACACGATGAAGGGGAAAGCTGTGGTGTGAACGGAAGGTTTTGGCGACAAAAGTCGACGTTCTGTGTACCATTTTTGGGTTGACAGAAAACTTTTTTAGTGTTAGTGTCATTATGCTTAATATGGGGAGCTGTCGTGTGCGTCACTCAAGACGGTATTGTCGTCAGTATCAATGGTATGTAATGAGATTTCTGACGTGGGAAACTTAGCTTTGTTATCAGATTTGGTAGGCACAAAGGGTACATTAATGTTTTCCGAGATTATCAAACTGCTGTTGCTGACGGTAGTGTTGGAGAAAAAACTGACAATTTCATGCGGCTTAATAGAAGTCATGGTTAATTTCTCAGTAAAATATTGCTCTGTATTGTCAACGGAATTTTCAATACAATGTGGGGTTTGCGAATTGGCAACGTCTGTGACGTGTTGGGCGGTGGGTGGAATAATTGTTAATGTTCCTATTATTTATTTAATGCTGTTGTTTGCCGTTCTCAACACTGGCTCTCTACTACAATATTGGCAACCAGAAAGTGATTAGCAAGACCTGAAGCCTGTAATTAGAATTCCTAGTGCCCACTTCATCTGAGAAATACATTTAGAGCAACAGCTTATAGCTCTGAGGAATTAGGAGATTGTCTGGGATTCCTAATCAAAAACCGTTCTCTCTAAAATGTTCACTATACTCTGAAAGTCACAGACCAAAAAGAATCCACACAATCCAGCTACCGGAGCAGTTCAGAGTCTAATGCGCTGATGCAACTATAACAGTTCAAATTAAATGTTTAAGTGAATGCTCGCCATAATTTGATGATAATGTTCATCAAACGCCACGTTAATAATGGTAGAATGTCTATCCTGCGGCGGCACGTGAAAATACGACATACGCAAACTAAGGATACATCATTAACGTCATCCCAAAATTAACACTTCACTCGAAAACGATTTCATGGTTACGCGTATCCCGAGTAACTTATTACTGCAACCGAGGCTGTTTATATAAACTATACCAACGCGACGCGACTCCCAGCACAGGTGGTGCGCTAATCAGCGTCTGGAGAGAACTGGGCCCTTCCTCCTCTCGCGCAGCGGTCTTACATATAAAGCCGCGGTGCGGACGGCTAAGGGAACGCCTGATCAAATCTGTTCTCCCGACTAGCCGCTGGGCTAGTAATGCACCACTTTAAGTTATCGAATAAATCATTGCTTCCTTTGCTGATGGCCGATGAAGATTTCAATTTAATTGTGCAATCAACACACAAGTAAGTAATCATAATAAAAGTCTGACGTGGCTAAGTCAAATATTTTGGGCGAGAGAATTAGTTTAATTACACTACACGCAGTAGATGAGCTCTGAACTTGCTCTTTGGAGATACGCTATAGCTATAGTTTTATAGTTATTCTGTTGAAACTTCTCACACTTTATCTTTTATGATTATAGCGGATCTCCCTTCTACTTAAATTTAAACATCCTAGCTTTATTTATTCGCCTACTTAATCTATCTTGCTTCCTTAATTTCTAAGACAAAAACCAGAAAATCATGAATTTCAACTAAAATTTTAATTTGTGAGATCCAGAATACTGTTTCTACTAAATTATTATGCAAAAGGAATCTAAATACAAATTTTTAATTTTCTAGCTCTTTTCTGTTGCGCCAATGATTTTTACAGAAAAACATCCAAATTTCGAAAATGGTTAAAGTTATTGAACTGATATCCAACACATATTGATTTTATATTACTCCTGACATGCTAGAAACGTTTCAGGTTATTTACTTCATTTTAAGGTATTGCGCAATATTTATGACGTCAGAGCTAGTTACAGCGGATTGGCTGGCAAACAGTGAATTTTATAAGGCGTGAGTAGGCTGCTTCCCTAGAGACGGAATCTATACAAGCCGTCAACATGGAGTTTAAGACGTGCATCTAACTGTCTTATTGATCCATTTTTTCAGTAACTGGTTGGATTTCATCTGTAACCTTTTATAGGTTTCACTACATTGATGTCTTAAAGAATTAATGCAATTTCCCAAAGGTTTGGTACTGTATGTGTATTGCCTTGCTATGGCTTCAATTTTATCGCCAAAATGTTTTTCACTGGCATCAGTTTTGTTATTTTGTTTAACCATCATTTTAATGAGATTTTGAAGCATCGCTTCCATATTCTTTTGGATTGATATGTCGGGTGTCTCCTGTGTTGTGCTTCGTGATGTGGAGATATCATCTACAACCATCTCGTCTGTTGCATTGTCTGCATAATTACTGCTAATGGAATCTGGCGGATGTTTCAGAACCTACTGAGTATTTTGCACTACTGTTTCCTCTGACATACAATTGGCAATCTAATTAATTGTGTGAAAAGTGGGTAAATCACTGACCTCATTCGGTAAAGAATCGTGTTCTGACATCTGCGTGTTAGCAAAATCTACCTCAGCGTCTTCCACTATGCCGGAATGGACAGTCTGAGCAAATGAGAAATTAGGTGAAATCATATTGTCAGGAAACTGTACATTACTCTGGGCAAGGGAACTCACGTTTTCTGTGGTGCTTTGCGACTGTTGCACCGCAGAGTGGTTACTGTCATCCTCAATATAACTGTCAATAATATGAAAATCGTCTATTTCGGTATCTCTAAATGTCAGACTACGCTCCGGAATCTTGACACTTTTGCGCGGCATCGCAAATCACATACAGGGTGCAAATCCAAGGACAAAATATTGAACAATCAAATCAATGGAAAACAAGGCGGAGCATAAGAATGCCGATGAACTGGAAAAATTTTGTACAAGTTAGTAAATTTTTTTGCGCCAAAAAATCTCTAACTACCATTATTGCTACACAGTGGTTGAGAGAAAAAAAATGGTTCAAATGGCTCTGAGCACTATGGGACTTAACATCTATGGTCATCAGTCCCCTAGAACTTAGAACTACTTAAACCTATCTAACCTAAGGACATCACACACATCCTTGCCCGAGGCAGGATTCGAACCTGCGACCGTAGCAGTCGCGCGGTTCCGGACTGAGCGCCTAGAACCGCTAGAGGTTGAGAGAACAGAATATATATACATCACTATTTTAATATCAGAATTTCACAGAGCAAACGACTGGCAGAACTGTCGCAAAGTGTAATGTTCTTTTAAATAATTAAATAATAAACTTTTATGATTACGTTGAATGGATGTGTGAACTTTGGGATGGATGTATGAACTCTAATTGTCGTGTTGCTTGTTGTACGTGCAAATGGTGTCCTTACTCTGTATCACTGTTAGCAAAACTTTAGACGAATTAATTGGGCAATGCAACTCCTGGATAAATTCTAGTGTCCGGTTCCACTCGTCGGCTTTGACCAATGACGTCATACCTAAGGCAAAGATGTTGTATAGAGGCAATCTGAACGGATCATAGTAGTAAACAAACGAATGTACCATGCGATAAAATTACTCTCACGTTCAACGCGATTATTATTTACGCACGAATTACATCTAACCGAATCGAAAATAATCGAAATAATAAGAAAAGGAGGGGGAAAATAGCGCATGGTGAAATCACACTATTATAAAATTGCGCTAATTTTAAAATTAATTTACTCATTCAAACGCGAGAAGCGCAGTAAAGTTGCGGTTCTGGCGGGGAGAAACTAGACTACAACACAACAACGGAAAAATAAAGCGAATGATAAGAGATACGAATTACTAACATGAAATATGGAGAAACCAACACCCTAAATCCTAAAAAAAAGCGTATACACAAGTAATGAAAATCAATAAAAGTAACAAATATCGGAACTGACAACCAGAATTGACCCATATATTATGTCAACTCTAGTTACCGATTTCAGTATTATTAAATTTTTGGGAAAAATTCAGAGAGCAGTTACGAGTGCTGAAATGGTATTATATTTAACACACGACCTCGAAAAATGATCTAATTAACGAACTATCGAGTAGGTGGAATCGGTGACTGGAATTGACCTAAATTGGAGGTCAATTCTAGTTACAGATTCCAATGTTCGTAGCCTTTTCGTAGTAATTCAGAGAGCAAATACAAGCGGAAAAATCCTATTAAATTTGAGACACCTGCTCCAAAAAAAAAAAAAAAAAAAAAACGATCCAGTTAATGAACCATCGATTTGTAGGAATAGTTACCGATTCCAATATCATTCACTGAAGACGCTGGCAGATAGTGCAGTACCATAACAAGTAGGTAAGAATTTATTGTTATTGGTCCATGCATGACACTTTATTTCAATATCAATTTAACGCACCTAGGTGTTCGTATATGGCTGAAAATAATGCACAAAAAGTAAATAAACAGCAAACAACTTCGATGTTCAAATCAAATGAAAGTCACATGTCGCAATTACGACATAATTTCGTTGTTACATCTACATGACTACATCAACAGGATTTCTTTGCATTCCAGACTTACGTGCCTATCAGAAGGTTCGGACTATTTCTCTACCGTCCCACTCATTAACAGTGTGCGGGAAAAAGGACCACTTAAATCTTTTCTTGCGAGCCTTGAATTACATTATTGCTATTGTATCTTCCTGTGTAAGTTCCCGAGGAAATAATGTTTTGGCATTCAGAACAGATGTTGGTGACTGAAATTTCGTGAAAAGATATTGCGGCAACGAAAAACGCTTTTGATTTCATGAATGTTACCCCAACTCGATTATCAAATCTGGGACCCTCTCTCCCCTATTTCGTGACATTACAAATCGTGCTACCTTTCCTTGGACGTTTTTGCGTGCACAGTCAATCACGTCTGTGAAGGATATTATAGCAGTGGACGGACAAACGTAGTGCAGGCAGTGTTTTGAGTCGACCTGTTGCGTATTCTTAGTGTGCGGCCAATAAAACGCAGTCATTCGTTTGCCTTTCCCACAAAAGTATGTTTTCGATTGTTCCAGTTTAAGTTTTACTGGGTACTGAGATGAACTGACAGTGCTTCGACTTGTGTTTTGTCATGTAATCGAAAGTTAATTATTGTTATTGGACGCAGCTTTCGTGTTAAATGTATTCCTCATTCAACAGAGTACACTCCTCGTACACCACACGTAACTCTGTCAAAGTATTAAATTGTTACTGATGTTACCAAGTTGCAGTGGTCATCTTAACTTGCCGTTTAGAAACAAAGGAAAATATTATAGCGAAATGTAGCAACTAAGAAGCGGAGTATCCAAATAAACAAACATTTCCGGTTTAAGCAGTTGCAGTAGGTCTACTACACAGTAACGTAAATTAGGAGCAAAGTCCATTAGTAGATCGTTATCAGGAAATCCAGCCCTCATAATGCAAAGTGCCACTACAAGAAAGCAAGTTTCCAAACACGTCAATGAGTAGTCGAGGAAAGTGGACGCATTCTGTCTACTGAATCCCAACGCACGCCACTTACGAGGGGACACGCCAAGTGTCATACCCCGATCTTGCTGAAACTTCGCTCAGTGAAAGAGGGGACAAAATAAGCGAACACGTGTCTCGGCTTATCTGCTTACGCTCTACCGCTTCTGAGAAAACGACGGTCAAAGTTTTCAATGCGCTGTTGCTATAGTGTAGAAACCTCTTAGCGGGTAAGGATTCAACTGAAGCGGTGGCTTTGCGGCTACCATAGCCACTTCGGAACTTTGCGCTGTGAGTTCGAAACCCGGTTTATCCTTTTTTCTCCCCCTCACTCTCTGAATTATCTACGAATGCTTATTCCAATTTATGTTGAAACACTGTTGTCGTTATTCGTCAGTTAATTTACTGTGTAAAGAAATAAGTTAAAAAGAGGATACATAGTGCGTAGTGGGGCGATCACTCTGTTGAAGAAATAATTCAGAGGCCAAGATCGCTTAAATACTGTTTACTGGATAACCGGTTTCAACACACTGAAGGTGGCATCATCGGATCTGAATGTAGATTAACATTTATATACCATTTGGATATAACGATACATGAGAGAGACCAGATGATTTTAGATCAGCTTGTCTCATTCGTTTATTATTTTTTTAATTCATCAATTACACATAAAGTTAATCGACGAATAATGACAAAACTATTTCAACACAAATTAGAAAAAAAAAAAATTCGTAGATAATTCTGATAGAGAGGCAGGAAAAAATAATAATAAAAAAAACCAATATGGTCTCGAACACGGGAATCAAAGTTAAGAAGGAACGACGGTAGCCACTGAAACACCGCTTCAATTGCGTTCTCGGCTGCAGAAGGTATCTACACTATAGCAACAGCGCGTTGATAACTTTGACCGTCGTTTTCTCGGAAACGGTCGAGTGTCTGCAGATAAGTCGAAACACATGATCGCTTATTTTGTCCTCTCCTTCACTGAGCAAAGTTTCCGGGCAATCGGCCTATGACACCTGGCGAGTTCCCCTCGTTAGTCGAGTCGCTTCTTACGCCCGGCGAGAATTATGTATGCTTCAGAGTAAACTGCGCCACTTGGAAACACGGCGAGCGGGGATAAACACGTTTTCCTTTTTATAAGGCAACCTTCTACAGCTAAAATTCACGAAGTGTTCTTCAGGTTGCCTCATATATTTCAGAAATGTTTCTTGCGTTAGGCCTGCCGCATATTCAAAACGTAAACATTTCATTTCATGTAATATTTATCAGGATAAGACATGACAAGAGTGGACCAGCCGCTTCTGAGAAAAATTACAGGTTCTAAGTTGCTCCCCTATGTAATGACACAGGTACGGGCTTGCTATCTCTCGTTTATGCCATCGATTTCCGTGTTACACATACACTCCTGGAAATTGAAATAAGAACACCGTGAATTCATTGTCCCAGGAAGGGGAAACTTTATTGACACATTCCTGGGGTCAGATACATCACATGATCACACTGACAGAACCACAGGCACATAGACACAGGCAACAGAGCATGCACAATGTCGGCACTAGTACAGTGTATATCCACCTTTCGCAGCAATGCAGGCTGCTATTCTCCCATGGAGACGATCGTAGAGATGCTGGATGTAGTCCTGTGGAACGGCTTGCCATGCCATTTCCACCTGGTGCCTCAGTTGGACCAGCGTTCGTGCTGGACGTGCAGACCGCGTGAGACGACGCTTCATCCAGTCCCAAACATGCTCAATGGGGGACAGATCCGGAGATCTTGCTGGCCAGGGTAGTTGACTTACACCTTCTAGAGCACGTTGGGTGGCACGGGATGCATGCGGACGTGCATTGTCCTGTTGGAACAGCAAGTTCCCTTGCCGGTCTAGGAATGGTAGAACGATGGGTTCGATGACGGTTTGGATGTACCGTGCACTATTCAGTGTCCCCTCGACGATCACCAGTGGTGTACGGCCAGTGTAGGAGATCGCTCCCCACACCATGATGCCGGGTGTTGGCCCTGTGTGCCTCGGTCGTATGCAGTCCTGATTGTGGCGCTCACCTGCACGGCGCCAAACACGCATACGACCATCATTGGCACCAAGGCAGACGCGCCTCTCATCGCTGAAGACGACACGTCTCCATCCGTCCCTCCATTCACGCCTATCGCGACACCACTGGAGGCGGGCTGCACGATGTTGGGGCGTGAGCGGTAGACGGCCTAACGGTGTGCGAGACCGTAGCCCAGCTTCATGGAGACGGTTGCGAATGGTCCTCGCCGATACCCCAGGAGCAACAGTGTCCCTAATTTGCTGGGAAGTGGCGGTGCGGTCCCCTACGGCACTGCGTAGGATCCTACGGTCTTGGCGTGCATCCGTGCGTCGCTGCGGTCCGGTCCCAGGTCGACGGGCACGTGCACCTTCCGCCGACCACTGGCGACAACATCGATGTACTGTGGAGACCTCACGCCCCACGTGTTGAGCAATTCGGCGGTACGTCCACCCGGCCTCCCGCATGTCCACTATACGCCCTCGCTCAAAGTCCGTCAACGGCACATACGGTTCACGTCCACGCTGTCGCGGCATGCTACCAGTGTTAAAGACTGCGATGGAGCTCCATATGCCACGGCAAACTGGCTGACACTGACGGCGGCGGTGCACAAATGCTGCGCAGCTAGCGCCATTCGACGGCCAACACCGCGGTTCCTGGTGTGTCCGCTGTGCCGTGCGTGTGATCATTGCTTGTACAGCCCTCTCGCAGTGTCCGGAGCAAGTATGGTGGGTCTGACACACCGGTGTCAATGTGTTCTTTTTTCCATTTCCAGGAGTGTATTTGGCCACTGCGTTGTGGCTGCCATCGTGGAGGAGGCAGTCTGTTTCCTGATAGCGCTGTTTCCGCAGCAGATATTAACCGCGACGAATCATTCAGTCAACGCTAAATGCCCCATCTGGCTGAGGAAGACAAGGGCGCTATAATAGCACTCCATGCAGAGGGATCTTCAAATGGCTATGTAGCAAGAACTATGGGTCTTCACAAGTCGACGGTAGCCAGGTGGATCAGACGACAGGAAGAGAGTGGTAACCTGAATGGGAGGCCTCATGGCCGTCGCCGAAAACAACAGCAGCTCAGGATCAGCAGATACGCCGTTTCAGTGAGAACCACCCATTTGTCAACGCACGACAAATTCAGCAAACTTTGGGTCTCAATGTTAGCAGTAAGACCGTCACTCGTCGTCTAAGGGAAGGTAGACTGAGAGTTAGAAGCGCTGCTGTGAAAGAGACATTGACTGTTTCCCACAGAGAAGCTCGCCTTGCTTTTGCTGCTGAAAATGTCGACAAACCTCTCCAGTTTTGGAGGCGAGTGATTTTCACGGACGAAAAAGTTTTCTCTACGGTATCAACCGGAAAAGTACTTGTTTATCGGCCTAAAGCTGCTAGGTACAATCGAAAATATATTTACAGTTGCCGAAGGGAGTCGGTAACGGTATGGGCATGGATATCGGCCGAAGGGTGTGGGCTCCTGTGGGAAGTGGAAGGAAGATTCGATGCGCGCAATTACATATCAGTTCTGGAGTACGTGATGTTGCCTTCTGTGACAGCAAGATTTGGCGATGATCAGATCATGTTCCAACAAGATCGCTCGCCTATTCATATGACACGTGTGGTTAAGAGGTGGTTCGACGACCATAGTAATATTACTGTAATGGAATGGCCACCTAAAGGAGCTGACATGAATCCCATTGAGAATATTTGGGCAGAAATGGTCAGAGTAATACGAGAAAAGGGGCAGTCACCGTCGACTCACCGACAGCTTTCTGATGTGATTCATGACGCTTGGAATGAGTTACTTGAATCTCCTAGTTATGTGGCTCGAGTTGTGGGCTCAATGCCCAACAGACTTCGAGCTGTTGTGGAAGCCGAAGGAGGCTATACGCGATACTAATCAGCATCAGCGGAGGTGTTTTTTTTTCAGCCCTTCACCAATCAGCTGCAACAGCTGTTTCCAGTTTTTTTTTTTTTTTTTGTACAGACGTATATTTTATATAATTTCAAGGAAACGCAGTAAGCGGAATGTGGACAAACAAATTAATTCACAGCAAGATATGTAATATTTAATTTGATAAGAGAAGTCTAAAAAATACATGACACACGTGTATGTGCAAGAAGGGTATAAAACAATTCAGCACAAATGAAAAATATTGAGTAGAAGCTCGCCGATGAAGGCGTAATTGGCGAACAAAGGTTGGGCTAGAAGGAGAGGTAATGAGGCCCGAAAAAGCAGAGAAAAATCAAATACCCAATAGACTTTGAGTCGTTGTCGCAGCAGAGGACGGTTGGTATAAGCGATTCGGAGCAACAGTAGAACAATAGTTTTATTTACTGATTTTTGAGGCTTTATTTTGTGACGGCTAAACAGTGCTGCATCATGAGACCCACTATTTGTCCACATGTCACTAAACATCAGAGGTGTAAAAAAATTTTGAGTGGTGCCGAAGTTCTCTGGAAGAGTAACGTGTTTTAGACAAGAAGATGATTTTTAGTTCATTCCATTTTAACCATTCACACTATGCTTTGACATTCTAATCTTTGATTTCATTTTATTATTATGTATCTTTTCTTCAGTGAAAGTCAACGGTAGTAAGTTTCAAGATATGAAGAATAACTGGAAGTTTTTAATTTGTGGAATAGCGTATTTAACAGCTAATATTTTCAACAAATCTGTAGTTATAGGACATACTAAGAAGCAAGTCAAAAATGGCATTGTGGAAAGATCAGGTTGGTCTCTAAAGGGTAACGACGGTAAAATAGCAAATACGAAACTATGGGTAACAACTATTGTTGATGGTGAGGAGCCATAATCGATATGCCACTATTCTGTAGTTGTATTTCTGAAGTTTATCGTCAGTCCTAGCATTGAAACCGATACTCTGTTTTACGTAAAGAATATAACCTTCAAAATTTATTTAGCAGCACAGAATATTAAATCATAGTTTATAGATCAGGAACCTAATCCAACTGCGTTTAATTTTATTCTCACGGATGACATTGAGACAGTAAATAACAAGAGAAATAACAAAACTCTCAGAATCAATATAGAGAATTCAAGTCTCCAGTGGATTCAAAAGTTTGCTATAATAGCGAATAATTGCTTTTACTGACTCGTTCGTGCCTACGTTTTCTGTTTGAAACTAGGACTAGCAAGGTAAACAATTTTTCCACAAATTGTCAAATTGGAAGTCGGAGAGCCAGTTACATAAATTACGCTGACAACAAACGTTTTTCAAGTAAACTGATCACAGGAGGCATCCAAAAGCATTTATTGTGAGTTACATGCACAGTATGTAAACTGGCAACGCCACCAACACACAATACCACTATCAACCGAATATCCCCATCGCAACCCCCTCAGATTTAGTTATAAGTTGGCACATTGGATAGGTCTTGAAAAACTGAACACAGATCAATCGAGAAAACAGGAAGAAGTTGTGTGGAACTATGAAAAAAATAAGCAAAATATACAAATTGAGTAGTCCATCTGCAAGATAGGCAACATCAAGGATAGGGGGAGCTCACGAGTGCCGTGATCTCGTGGTTAGCGTGAGCAGTTGCGGTACGAGAGGTCCTTGGTTCAAGTCTTTCCTCGAGTGAAAAGTTTAATTTTTTATTTTCAGACAATTATTATCTGTCCGTCCGTCCGTTCGATGCGAGGTAACTGCGTCGTAGTATGATGACGCTACACCTAAACAAACATCGAAACACATGACGTCAGTCGACTACAGCGCACGGAAGAGAGAGTATTCCTGCTAACGAGGCTCCCTGGCTGGCAGTAGACTGTTCGCTACTTTGGACGAGAGTGCATTAAATACGTGAGATGGATTCCGTGGGCAATATGAATCGAGCAAATATAGCTCGCGACTTTAATAACAATGTCAATGAATATTTTCTGAACTGTAAGGCATCGAAAAGTTCCTTAAGGGATCGAACGATTGTCGAACATTTGTATGATTATTTCCTACATTTTTTGATAAACAATACGTGTGGTTATGATTGTCTGAAAATAAAAAAGTAAACTACCCACTCGAGGGAAGACTTGAACCAAGGACTTCTCGTTCCGCAGCTGCTCACGCTAACCACGCGACCACGGCGCTCCCGAGCTCACACTATCCTTGATATTGCTTATCTTGCGCATGGACTACTCAGTTTGTATATTTTGCTTATTTTTTTCATAGTTCCACACAACTTCTTCCTGTTTTCTCGACTGATCCGTGTTCAGTTTTTCAAGACCTATCCACTACGCCACCTTATAACTAAATCTGAGGAGGGTGAGATGGGGAGGTTCACTTGTTAGCTATGAAACAACTGTAGCAAAACGGAGCATCCTCTTTATCCATGTGATGGATAAGACGACTAATTCGCAACATAAATGTCAATGTAAGCATCAATTTCTGTTGGAACGTGCATCCTGGACCAAATAACATACATTTCCTACGTTTTCAATCATGTAGCAAATGTAATTTAAAGGACATAAAAATATCGAGTGAATTTACTAACACAATTATGAAGCACTCACGAACATAAATCGATGGTCACATAGTTGTCAAAGGTATTCTACAGTATTGCCATTGTCCATTAAACTGGCAGCAGGAAGAAAACGTTCGCTCAGCTGTGCTGAGATATCTTGCACTGACGAAGCTCGCGCTTCGAAGACGCCACAGCATCGTCTGCCACCATTTCATGGGAAACGAAATATCTCAAGTGTACAGTATTAGACATAAAAACTGACCGCCGGCCGGCCGCCACAGAGACAAAGTCCGAGTCGTTCACTTAACGTGGCCAATAAAACTGACCGCCCCGGCCATCTGCACAATCTGGCAACACTGTTAGATGCGGAAGTGTTAGGAGGAAGTGTTGTCTACTTCCGAGATGTTCTCGGATTATGTGAGCCCGTGGTCAAGTGTAAATCTTTGTGCATTCTAAGCTTATGGTCACCTGTTCGCATCCAACTTTTTTTTTTTTTACCACTATTCGGTCTAAAGTTATGAGTCTGATTAAATATCGAAGATAATTCGCTTAACATTATACCCACCAGCAATAACAAGTATTCCAGAAACAACTCCGCAGGACAGCTCGTGGCTGCGTCGCGATCATAACAGCTTACGCTCGAGAGTTTCCCCGCGCTGCAGCGGCTACCGGCCACCGGCCATACGCCACCCGCCGCCTGAAATCCGGCGCCGCCCATGTGAACGCTGTCAGTGTATGTATCAACTGTCATTTTCGAATTTGAAGTTCTAGTTATCGTCTTGCAGTTAAGCATTGGATTTTGCATACTTGAAAATAATGAACTACAGTTAAGCATTGTAAAATTGAGTCGCAAGTGGAAAAAGGTGTAACATCTGCAACACAGCGTTTACTTTTGGTATAACAGAGGGGTGAATGCAGAGGAGGCAGCTAGAAAGATTTGAACTGTGTTTGGAGCGAGTGCTTTTGGGAAAAATACGCCAGAAAAAGATATTCGTGTTTCAACAAAGATCGTTCTGGCATGAATGATTTTCCACATTAAGGAAGTCTCGACTACTGATATATGTGACAGATTACCATTTTACCATCATGCGACATTTGCATCCAACAGGCAAAGTTCAGAAGTCTGGTGTAAGAGTACTGCATGCTCTAATTCGAAACAACAAAAATCAACGGAGTGACTATTATTGAACGTCATCAGGTCACTCATCGAGCATTCCTATGCAGTACTGTTAATGGTGACGTGTTATGATGCCTTTATCGTTAACTTCCTAGGAAGAAATGAAAGGCTGAGCCCCACCAATAGACGTAAACTCGAGGAAAGACTAGTGTGAACATAATATTTTACATCTGATAAATCCAAAAGTGTGTTTTGGGCTACAAATTCTGCCCCCAGGGTGTGTGAAACACAGCTGGAATTTGTTGCCAACAACTGAGACACCTTTCGGTCGCAGTGTAAGAAAATCGAGCAACAAAACTACATCACCTGTGCTACTGCATGATAACGCACTATGTTGATTGAGAAACAAAACTATCCAGGAGATTGATAGGAAAGTCGTCTCTCAGGCACTTGTATTGATAGGCAAGTCCTCTCTCAAGCACTTGTCCCTCTCGTCATGTATTCGTAAAATTTTACCTTTCCCGCTCTTGATCGATCAACCGTAAAGGCAGTTCATTTCTAGGCGAAAATACTCTTAAAACTACTCTGGTTTAATGACATCGTTAGAACCAGTAGGTTTCAACAGGCGTAGAATTTGTAAACTTTAGCATTGTCAGATCGTTTTAGATATCGTGAAAGAAAATTCTGCTGCTGATTAATTTCTCTTTGATAATTACTGTTGTGTTTAGTAAACTAATGGAAAACGCAATTACAATATTCACTGTATTAGTACAAATTAAATTCATCTTACTACAGAAACATCACGACGGCAGTCTATCTTAATAAAGCATTAAGTGTCTGTGAGACGATTGAGCCTATTTTAACACGAATTAGTAGGATATTATCTACTTTTGACTTCGAAAAGTTCTGTATTTATTTCATTTCCTGTGCCATTCGTAAGTATTATGAAAATGTGACATTTCATAGATAAAATTATGTATTCACAACAACAAAAAATACGTCGGCAGAAAACAAAAGTGGCATTATGAATTTGGCAGTGCCGTAAGGTTTTCGCTCTGACACTAAGAGTTACTGAAATTAGCAAGACGAATTTTGCTCGAGCGTTGTCTTACGATTCCCTTATTGAGTTTTTATCTGCCTGCTTGTAGCTGTGCTACAAAAGAAAAATCTGGCTTTCAGCCAGTCTCGAAAGGCGAACGAAAGCACCTTGCACTTGGTAGCTAAGCATGTTACCTGGGAACTGGTTTTTTCCTAAAGTGGGAAGACATCCCTTTGTGGTTGACCTGTTGGCAAATGTCAGTCAGACGTGTGCCGTTGGTACAAGCGTTTCGGTGTGTTGAATTTGTACCAATGATTTTTCTACAGGTTTTTTCTGTCCCAAATAGAGAGTTGAAGTCTCCCATTAGTATTTTCACGTCATCTTGGTGAATTTTGCTCATAGTGTTTTCGAGTGTGTTCCAGAATTTTTCGACATTTTCGGTGTTTTTCTTATTTTCGATTTTGGTGGGGACACGAGCATTGATGAGTGTATTTTTTACTGGGGCTCTGAATGAGCATAGTCATAAGTCGCTTGTTGATGGGCCGGCCGCGGTGGCCGAGCGGTTCCAGGTGCTTCAGTCCGGAACCGCGCCACTGCTACGGTCGCAGGTTTGAATCCAGCCTCGGGCATGGATGTGTGTGATGTCCTTAGGTTAGTTAGGTTTAAGTAGTTCGAAGTTCTAGAGGACTGATGACCTCCGCTGTTAAGTCCCATAGTGCTCAGAGTCACTTGAAACTTTTGATTGTTGATGGGTGTGATTCCTTTGACAGAGTTGATGTTAGATCTGTGTTCGAAAAATGCAATGCCGAAGATTGGTACGCCTTTCGCTACGTTTTGTTGTATTTTGCTCTTGAAGATACATTGGTTTCCCTGTTGTTGTTGTTGTGGTCTTCAGTCCTAAGACTGGTTTGATGCAGCTCTCCATGCTACTCTATCCTGTGCAAGCTCCTTCATCTCCCAGTACCTACTGCAGCCTACATCCTTCTGAATCTGCTTAGTGTATTCATCTCTTGGTCTCCCTCTACGATTTTTACCCTCCATGCTGCCCTCCAATGCTAAATTTGTGATCCCTTGATGCCTCAGAACAAGTCCTACCAACCGATCCCTTCTTCTAGTCAAGTTGTGCCACAAACTCCTCTTCTCCCCAATCCTATTCAATACCTCCTCATTAGTTAAGTGATCTACCCATCTAATCTTCAACTTTCTTCTGTAGCACCACATTTCGAAAGCTTCTATTCTCTTCTTGTCCAAACTATTTATCGTCCATGTTTCACTTCCATACATGGCTACACTCCATACAAATACTTTCAGAAACGACTTCCTGACACTTAAATCTATATTCTATGTTAACAAATTTCTCTTCTTCAGAAACGCTTTCCTTGCCATTGCCAGTCTACATTTTATATCTTCTCTACTTCGACCATCATCAGTTATTTTGCTCCCCAAATAGCAAAATTCCTTTACTACTTTAAGTGTCTTATTTTCTAATCTAATGCAAGGTTTCATTGTCAGTTAGTCGTGGTTCTTGAAGAGCAAGGATGAGAATTTTTTGTCGGTCGATTTCTTTTGTGAGATTATTTAGTTTTCGTGTTTGGATCAATGTATCGATGTTTACTTTTAAATGCATGTTTTTTGCTTGTAGGACAATTTACCAGAGTTCTTCGATATTCTCTGCCGTGCTAACCTGGACTCCTCAGAATCCGAAAATCCAACTGCCGCCTATGGACAGCCGGGTTGTGTACCACCTGGGGTAAAGTTGACTTTGCTTGCATAGTTCATGTTTGCTTGTGTTTCACTGGTCTGGCTTGGGTGATACCAGCACCGGACAGGACCAGAGGGTGTTGACGCCTTTGAAAACAAATATTTTCAGCCAAGCTCATTGAGCTAACAGACGGTGACCAGAGTAGCGGTGATTTTCACTCAGGTGTGTCTGGATTTTGGGTTCAACGGATTGAGTAGACGTTCAGGATTGTGTCAGCATTTGGTTCACCCATAGTATTTGATTTCCTCGGTACCACCCACATGGGGAGGATTTGCCCTATCCGCCACACGCGATTATTATTATTATTTTATTATTACTATGTCATCAGCAAATCCGATGTGGTGTATCTTCCCACCACTGAAATAGATGTGTATTGTTCGATTCAGTATTTCCATCACATAAATGTGGATTATAATTACGTTACATTGCTGCTAGTAGACATATTTCTCACTTTTTATTAGACAGTTGCTACCTGTTACTCCATCATAGGAACTTATGTGCGCAGCATTGCTGCAATACAGACGTTCAGATTATCCGATTTCTGTAATTTCATTTCGATACCAGATCGTTCTAATCGGATTCAACCAGGCAGCCTTAATGTGGATATCCGACTACGACTCTCATAATATGATAGACTGGGTAAACCACATTCTTAATCGGACTGTTGAATATAGATCACTAATCTATGAAAGGGCCTGAATTCTTAAACACTGTGGAAAATAATAATTCAATGTGCTTATTACAAATACGTTATTTAAATATAAATATATGAACTATGAGATAACAGGTTATTTACAGGAGCAGAGCCTCATCCATCATAGCAGAGCAGTGCGAGATTGGTTTCAGGGCCAAGAGAGGATAAAGCTGTTGCCGTTTGTTCCACGATCACCAAACATCAACCAGATAGCGAATATGTGGGCAGAGGTAACAAGGCCATTGCCACGTGGATCTACAAAAGCAAGCGACCTTTGGGCAAATATAGAAAACATATGTTGGGAAGTAAACCATCACGCTACACTGTCGACGACTTAATGAAATCAATTCCCCTACGCCTTCGAGAAATCTTACGTAATGATCGTGGGTGGGTTGGTTACTAAAAGAGAGGACTCGAACCTCCGCCGGGATCAGCCACGTAGCCCATGACTGCAGCGCCCCCGACCGCTCGGCAATCCCGCGTGGCTACTAAAAGTATACTCGTCCACAAAACCCATGTGGACAATTATCTGATAATAGGTCAAGCTTTGCTCTATCGTAGCTCTTTAGCATACAAGTCCATTTACTTTCAGGCTCCTCCTTACAATTCTTGCAACGCAAGGTAATTAAAAAAACTCATCCACTCGACGCCAACTGAGGAACTGACTGGTGCATGTGTTGTTCAACAAACAGTAGTTGTCACCCTCACTGGAATCAATGACTGTGTGTGTGACTGTGTGTGTGACTGTGTGTGTGTGTGTGTGTGTGTGTGTATTTTCGTGTTCATGCACAATCTGAATCAATACTATTAACATTAGAGAGACAACCAACATTAAATATTGCATCAAATATGACTGTAAAGTATTTTAATGCTATGGGAAGTTACAAACTGAATTTTCACCCAACCCACGTCCTGCATATTAGGTTAAGTAAGATGTATTAACTCCATAGTATCGTTAGCAGAGACAGTACGCCCTTGATGTCAAGGCTCTCGACAAGGGCAGCGATCAGCAGTGCCCAATGCCGCCGCGATTTCATTATGTTGGCTGAGCGTGGACTGTGCAGCAGACGCTTCGCCATAAACAGAAAGAAATCACCTTGGCTCTGACTCCAGTGAGCGGATATCACGGCCTGCGTGTTCTTATAGTAACCAACGTGGGACTTTACTCACAGGTGCCATGGAGCAATTGCAACGGGTATCATGTCATTAGTCATCAGATATTAACCAGTGATGAAATGTCCGCTCTATTTGAATCCCAAGAAAATAGGAACCTTATCACAAAGGAATGTGAGGTGATATCAAAATTTATCCAGCATACAAAAATTAACTGCAGGGCTTTCATGTATGCAGTAGTAGCACACAAGGAAATATTATGTCCTGGAAGCGTATATTTCAGTTCCTCTTCTCATATTAACGACCTTGTTTTAGTATGAAGTGGGAAAATAATCACGAAAAACGTAAGTTCCTGAGAAGCGTATAAGTTATTTCCTCTTCTCATATCATAACTTCTGTTTTAGTATGAGGTAAAAAAATATACAGTTTAGGGTTCTGAAACTTAATATGACACCACATTCTTATCGTAGGCGCTATCGGAAACGCAAAAAACAGGGAGCTATCCATTGTTTTGTCCAAAAGTCTGTTTCCTTTCATGCATTACTCACGCTAGGAGATTCTTATTTAAGGACTTGTGGGCATCAAGTTCTTCAGCAGAACAAGCCTTATGTTATTGTGCTAATTACGGTGTGGAAAATATGCAACAAAGACGAGTTCCCCTAGAGCAGTGAGGATAATTGCACATGTCTGTATTCAGCAATGACTGCCATCTGCCACAGAATCCTTGCGACATGCAACACAACTGTGCGTGCACTTCAGACTTCATTCAGTAAGACGTCAGGAGATGGATGGAAACGTCAAATTAACGTTGCTTTCCGAGTCGTATTCAATCCAGAATGAGGTGTTATTAAGGTAGTTGAACGTTCTAGCAACTACACTTCTATAATTCCCATATGAGTATTCCGATAGCCAAAAGACCCGTTAGTGTGAAACCATCTGGAACTGCATTAACATCAAACAGCAAGAACTTGAGACAATACGTGGACTCTTCTCTTCGCTAGGTGACCTATTACTGATATTTAGGATTCTCTCCATCCTAGGCGTAATGGAAATGGAACTTCAGAGGCGCTTTCCGCTATTCTTGACAAACATGAGAAACTTGTAATCACTGCGAGCTACAACTGTGTGATGATAATGGTTCAGGTTGTCAGTAGTTGTGGTGGTGTTATACCGTAAAACTCCTTACAGCAACGTTAATGGTGGTGCACATAATTTAGCGCTGACTACCTACTTAAGTAAAGATAGTGTTGTGGCGTCGTCGCTTGTCTTTATTTGGCCTCAGCTTGAGTAATCCGATTTAACGAACATAGTACTACTTTCGCGGGCTGCTAATGATACAGTATGACTACAGAGATCATCGTGCGGGTATCACATTAATTCTGCAATGAATTGCTTTGAAAAATATTACCCTCTGCTATGCAGCTGGAATGACTCATTACACAGGTACTCAATGTTGCACTCGGTTAAGTGATCAGCTCGCTGCAATCCTGCTTCTACTGTTTGTAAATACTTGTATACTTCAAAAATGGTTCAAATGTCTCCGAGCGCTATGGGACATAACGTATGAAGTCATCAGTCCGCTAGAAGTTAGAACTACTTAAACCTATGGACATCAGACACATCCATGCCCGAGCCTGGAGTCGAACCTGAGACCGTAGCTGTCGCGCGGTTCCAGACTGTAGCGCCTAGAACCGCACGGCCACCCTGGCCGACATACTTGTACACTGACCATTCGTTATTTGACTAAATATGTACTACAAAATAATTCGCATGTATATGACATGGGTTAGCGGCGACACGAAGGTATGACTAAGGATTGGATGCCTTAGGATTCCCGTTATTTTGATGGCAAGACAAATGTTCGCAAATCACCTCTGTTGCCTCAAAAAACAATTGCTTCTTAAATATCGAAGGACCGACGTCCGCACAGTCACAGCGCGTTGAAATACAGCAACGACGGCAGATGAAAATTTATGTCCGACTGAGCTTCGAACCTAGACCTCCTGCTTACTAGACAGACGTGCTGACCACTGCAGTATTATTTTTTTTAAAAGTTTGAGAAGACTTTCAGCACCAGGTAGGCGGAGGCAAAGAGAGCAGGGGTCGAAAATCTGAGGCCTGGCCACAATGACTCCCCCATACCGGTCACTGAGCAGCTGCATTATTCACATGTAGTCCATATTTGCACTCACATATTCCTTTAAATTGTTGAACAAAATTGAAGTAGTAATTAAGGTAAAATAAATTACAGATTGTCGCCTCCAACGGCGTGCGTTCCTTGTGGAACATAACTTAAATCAGTGAACAGGGTGACGGAAAAATAAATAACAAACATTCGTTCAGAAATATATTCACTATTTAAGTTATTATGCACTGGATGCATATGAGGTCTGTAAGGAAGCCATATATTTTTCAACAAATGGAAGAAGTTTCGGAGCCGGAGGGGTTTTGCCAAATTAGAACAGTTCTGATTTTAGAACCAACGTAGAAGAATATTCCTGGAATAAAAAAGTGAAAGAATAGTATTCTGCTTCTAATCAATAAAATTGTCCACCTCTTTGTAGCCCACATAAAGCAATAGAAAAATAAATTTAAACCATTCCTTGTATTTGTTATTCTTCTTCAGCTTAAAATGTTCTTCTGCAATATAAAACATGCACTCTTCTAAGTTCTAAGTTTTGTTTATTACGACGTAAAACACAAACTGTCCCAGAAGCCACGAATAACTGTTATTCTTTGCGGACGGGTAACATTTCCAGTCGGGTTGTAAAGCTTCAGTTATTGGTATATGACTTTCTGCGGTTCTGTTGATAGTGCTAATATCTTCCTAGTCCAGTTCCAAATTCTGATTCTATTTTCACATAAGAAGGTCTGCGCTACGGTTTCTACAAGCCCACATTTGTCGCAGTATGGAGATGGTCTCAATTTGATTTTTCATAATCGTTCCGCTGTGGGTATGGTTTCGTTTACAACGTCGCACCATACGGCACTGACTCTAGTTGGTATAATTTTATTGTTGATATTTTTCGAGACGTTCCTCCACTTTTTTGTAGGTTAATTTACCGGAATTGGTTTGTGTAGACTATGTCTGGTAATATATTCATAGACGGTTCTAGTGTTGGTTTGTTCTGGTGGAAGTCTTATACAGCTCCAATCGACATAGTACTGTCGGACGTAATCTAGGCTGGCGTGCTACATTAACAGGAGCGTTCCTATCCCCATGATCTAACAAGAGGAACAGAAGTTTCGTGATGCTTGTCTTAGTGGCGTGTATTAGTTTAAAAGCACGTCTTTTATTCCAAGTCCTCTCTGTTTTGCCTCTGCAAAGTCGCCGTGTGGAAGAATACTTTGAAGATATTTTGTTTCCACACATACCAAGAGGCTACAGCTAATATTTTATGTGCAGTGACCTGCAGTATCGGTAAGACTGCTGTGACATGATAAATATTGCCAAGTATGTATGTATTTATAAACTGAACTATCTGAAGTCAGTCTAACGATCGCAAGTCATGGTCCTTCAACAAGGCTCCGATGACATTAAGTTTCCGCTCCCAATTGTTCATGGCCATGCACTTGAGGTTCGCCCTTAGTCACAATCCGAGTTGCCGGCCGTGGTGGCCAAACGGTTAAAGGCGCTACAGTCTGGAACCGCGCGACCGCTACGGTCGCAGGTTCGTATCCTGCCTCGGGCATGGATGTGTGTGATGTCCTTAGGTTAGTTAGGTTTAATTAGTTCTCAGTTCTAGGCGACTGATGACCTTAGAAGTTAAGTCGCATAGTGCTCAGAGCCATTTGAACCACAATCCGAGTTAGAGTCTCTCTTCAGTTACATCTAACCAGTGCGCACCTATTGCACTATTGTAGGAACCGAGATGCAGTATTTTGGATTTAAAATTTTGTAAATTTGTGATAAGAACTTGTGAGACCAAGCCTCCCGGCCGTTATTTTACTCGCTAGCCCCCACATTGTATTCCAGCGTGGGTTCGGACGATGTCGTGCGTCTAGCACTGAAAACTTTAGATGAGCCGCCGAGACCCAAATAATTATACAGGATGATTCAGGAGGATCAGTAAATATTGTAGGAGGTGGTAGTACAGACAATTGCAGAAGAAATGCCATATCACATGTGTACAATTTTTATTTCGCACATACAGCTGGGTTCAATGCATTTCTGTTTCGTATGTTGGTCCTTACAGGACCCAGTTGTCTACACTTCCTTGAAAATGACTTCCAGCGTTATTGGAAGAGGTTCATTTGGCTACAGGAATGCCTATGTTCCTCCAGCATGACGGGGCTCCTGCAAATTCTAGTCATCAGGTGACACATTATCCAAACCTAACATTCTCTGGAAGATGGATCATTAGATATGGGCACTTTTCTTGGCCTTCAAGGTCCCTGGACGTGAGCCGATTTGATCGTTCGGATTGTGAATAGTGCAGCCCTCATAAAAGAACGCAAAGTTGACCTCAGAAGAGCTACACGTGGTGTTATCAAGAGAAGTTGGTGGGGGAATTTTTGAAAATCAACTTTGAACGTCCTCATTTGCCTTTGATTTGAGTTTGTTAGGGTTACGTACTAACAGCTGTGTCTCTGTCCTCAATAAAAAGTGGGCGCATTTATATGGAATTTTTTTATGCAATTCGTCTGTACTACCACCTGCTAAAATATCTACTATTCCTCCTGAAAAACCCTGTATATGGATACATGTGTGGTGTCTGTTCTTTCGGACATGTCCGCAAGAAAATGCTTCATGGCATTCTGCAACGACCTTCGATCTAGTTGTACGGGCTGATAGAGATTTCAGAGCTGTTTGGCTGTCTGAATAAAAGTAGATACTACGATTTTTGTAGGGTCTACTCTAATTCCCCTCCGTGCACATGCTGATAGAAGAATACTGTGGCCATCTTCCCTAAAGAGATTCTAGGCAGTACAAGACCCGGTACTTTCATCTGTCGTCGACCTGTCAGTAAACCACTATATTATGTCTCATGCACGGTGTAGTGGTTCGTTCT
This sequence comes from Schistocerca cancellata, assembly GCF_023864275.1. Classification (NCBI taxonomy): domain Eukaryota; kingdom Metazoa; phylum Arthropoda; class Insecta; order Orthoptera; family Acrididae; genus Schistocerca; species Schistocerca cancellata. Next base: position 402,543,963 of record NC_064631.1, read on the forward strand.
TCCACTGCTCCCTGTCTCCAACTGTTACATGGCAAGGTTTCTTGAAACAGCTAGAAGTTATTGTATAGTTAGTCGGCATTTCCCGAGCCATCGCCATACTGAGTTGGGATTCCGTATATTCTAACTATATCCAGCTATTTCCTATTTTTAGCCTTTGTGTGCCTGCCGCTCCCTCCATTTTAAGCCACAGGTGTAAGGCGGGCATGTCTAGCGTAATATCAATCCCAAGAGTGGATGTCCTGCTAACTCCATCTGTTTGTGAAAGCAGATCAGTCTCTGCACTTTGCCAGACTCCCTAGCAGCCACCTTCTGTTCGACTTTGTTCATATTATAGGCCTATAAATTATCAATGGTCTTTTTACAGAGGTGTATATCCAGTAAGTACTGGGTTTAGACCCCAGTTTACCCTACAGCAGCTTCTAGTGCTTACAAGATTGTCTTTCGCAGTGGAACACATTCTTTATGTGAAGTGTTCATAATATTTTTTTCATCCAGGGCGACCTCTAGATACACTACAACCCAGATACATGTACGTTCAATAAAAATTGGACACATGTTATATGTCATTGCTTCTGCAATTTAACTATACTACCATCTCCACAAGCGATTGGAATAATGACCGGTGGGGGGTGGGGGGGGGGGGTTGAAGGGAGGGTACCACGCATGTGGTATGCGGCAATGTTGGGAATTTGGCTCTGATGAGGAGCGTGTGTAGATAGATGCTGCAGAGAGGTTGGTTGCTGTGACCCGACAGTCCCCACCGACGGAACATCGAGTCGTCCCTCCGGCATGGGTGTGTGCGTTGTCCATAGTTTAAGTTAGATTAAGTAGTGAGTAAGCTTAGGGACCGACGACCTAAGCAACTTGGTCCCATAAGTTCTTACCACAAATTTACAAAATTTTAAATCCAAAATACTGCATCTCGGTTCCTACAATAGTGCAATATGTGCGCATTGGTTAGATGTAACTGAAGAGTGTCTCCATCTCGGATTGTGGTTAACGACGAATCCCAAGCGCCAACAAATGTTGGGTTTGGATAATGTGTCACCTGACGACTAGAATTTGCAGGAGCCCCGTCATGCTGGAGGAACATACGCATTCCTGTAGCCAAATGACCCTCTTCCAATAACGCTGGAAGTCATTTTCAAGGAAGTGTAGACAACTGGGTCCTGTAAGGACCAACATGCGAAACGGAAATGCATTGAACCCAGCTGTATGTACGAAATAAAAATTGGACACACGTTATATGGCATTTCTTCTGCAATTTGTTTATACTACCACCTCCTACAATATTTACTATCCCTCCTGAAACATCCTGAATAATTATTTGGGTCTCGGCGGCTCATCTAAAGTTTTCAGTGCTAGACGCACGACATCGTCCGAACCCACGCGGGAAAACAGTGTAGGGGCGAGGGAGTGGAATAACGGCCGAGGGGCTAGATCTCATAAGTTGTTAACACAAATTTACAAATCTTAAATCCAAAATACTGCATCTCGGTTCTTACAATAGTGCAATAGGTACGCACAGGTTAGATGTAACTGAAGAGAGACTCCAACTCGGATTGTGATTAAGGGCGAATCAGAAGCGCATGCCACGAACGATTGGGGGCGGAAACTTAATGTCATCGGAACCTTGTTGAAGGCCCATCACTTGCGTTCGTTACACTGACTGCAGAGAATTCAGTTTATAAATACATACATACTTAGCAAAATTTATCATATCGCAGCAGTCTTACCGATACTGCAGGTCACTGCACATAAAATATTAGCTGTAGCCTCTTGGTATGTGTGGAAACAAAATATCTTCAAAGTATTCTTCCACACGGCGACTTTGCAGAGGCAAAACAGAGGACTTGGAATAAAAGACGTGCTTTTAAACTAATACAAGCCACTACGACAGGCATCACGAAACTTCTGTTCCTCTCGTTACATCCTGGGAACGCTCCTGTTAATGGAGCTGTATAAGACTTCCACCAGAACAAACCAACACTAGAACCGTCTATGATTACATTACCAGACATCGTCTACACAAACCAGTTCCGGTAAATTAACCTACAAAAAACTGGAGGAACGTCTGGAAAAATATCAACAATAAAATTATACCAAATAGAGTCAGTGCCGTATGGTGCGACATTGTAAACGAAACCATACCCACAGCGAAACGATTATGAAAAATCAAATTGAGACCATCTCCATACTGCGACAAATGTGGGCTTGTAGAAACTGTAGCGCACACCTTCCTATGTGAAAATGGAATCAGAATTTGGAATTGGACTAGGAATAAATTAGCACTATCAACAGAACCGCAGAAAGTCATACATCGATAACTGAAGCTTTACTACCCGACTGGAAATGTTACCCGTCCGCAAAGAATAACAGTTATTCGTGGCTTCTGGGACAGTTTGTGTTTTACGTCGTAATAAACAAAACTTAGAAATTAGAAGAGTGCATGTTTTATATTACAGAAGAACATTTTAAGCTGAAGAAGAATAACAAATATAAGGAATGGTTTAAATTATTTTTATCTATTGCTTTATGTGGGCTACAAAGAGGTGGACAGTTTTATCGATTAGAAGCAGGATACTATTCTTTCACTTTTTTTATTCCTGGAATATTCTCTTACGTTGGTTCTAAAATCAGAACTGTTCTAATTTGGCAAAACCCCTCCGGCTCCGAAACTTCTTCCATTTGTTGAAAAATATATGGCTTCCTTACAGACCTCATATGCATCCAGTGCACAATAACTTAAATTGTGAATATATTTCTGAATGAATGTTTGTTATTTATTTTTCCGTCACCCTGTTCACTGTTTTAAGTTATGTTCCACAAGGAACGCACTCCATTGGAGGCGACAATCTGTAATTTATTTTACCTTAATTACTACTTCAATTTTGTTCAACAATTTAAAGGAATATATGAGTGCAAACATGGAATAAATGTGAATAATGCAGCTGCTCAGTGACCGGTATGGGGCAGGCATTGTGGCCAGGCCTCGGATTTTCGACCCCTGCCCTCTTTGCCTCCGCCTACCTGATGCTGAAAGTCTTCTCAAACTTTAAAAAAAAAAAATAACAGTGCAGTGGTCAGCACGTCTGTCTAGTAAACAGGAGGTCTAGGTTCGAAGCTCAGTCGGTCACAAATTTTCATCTGCCGTCGTTGTTGTATTTCAACGCGCTGTGACAGTGTGGACGTCGGTCCTTCGATATTTAAGATGCGATTGTTTTTTGAGGCAATAGAGGTGATTTGCGAACATTTGTCTTGCCATCAAAATAACGGGAATCCTAAGGTTGGTTGGTTTGGGGAAGGAGACCAGACAGCGTGTTCATCGGTCTCATCGGATTAGGGAAGTATGGGGAAGGAAGTCGGCCGTGCCCTTTCAGAGGAACCATCCCGGCATTTGCCTGGAGTGATTTAGGGAAATCACGGAAAACCTAAATTAGGATGGCCGGAATCCTAAGGCATCCAATCCTTAGTCATACCTTTGTGCCGGCGCTAACCCATGCGAATTATATTGTAGTTCATATTTAGTCAAATAACGAATGGTCAGTATACAAGTATGCCGGCCAGGGTGGCCGAGCGGTTCTAGGCGCTACAGTCAGGAACCGCGCGACAGCTACGGTCTCAGGTTCGACTCCAGTCTCGGACATGGATGTGTCTGATGTCCTTAGGTTAGTTAGGTTTAAGTAGTTCTAAGTTCTAGCGGACTGATGACCTCAGACGTTAAGTTCCATAGCGCTCAGAACCATTGAACCATTTTTGAAGCATACAAGTATTTACAAACAGTAGAAGCAGGATTGCAGCGAGCTGATCACTTAACCAAGTGCAACATTGAGTACCTGTGTAATGAGTCATTCCAGCTGCATAGCAGATGGTAATATTTTTGTCAAGCAATTCATTGCAGAATTAATGTAATACCCGCACGATGACCTCTGCAGTCATACTGTATCATTAGCAGCCCGCGAAAGTAGTACTATGTTCGTTAAATCGGATTACTCAAGCTGAGGCCAAATAAAGACAAGCGACGACGCCACAACACTATCTTTACTTACGTAGGTAGTCAGTGCTATATTATGTGGGCCACCATTAACGTTACTGTAAGCAGTTTGACAGCATAACATCACCACAACTACTAACAACCTGAACCATTATCATCACGCAGGTGTAACTCGCAGTGATTACAAGTTTCTCATGTTTGTCAAGAATACCGGAAAACGCCTCTGAAGTTCCATTTCCATTACGTCTAGGATGGAGAGAATCCTAAATATCAGTAATAGGTCACCTAGCGAAGAGAATAGTCCACGTATTGTCTCAAGTTCTTGCTGTTTGATGTTAATGCAGTTCCAGATGGTTTCACACTAACGGGTCTTTTGCCTATCGGAATACTCATATGGGAATTATAGAAGTGTAGTTGCTAGAACGTTCAACTACCTTAATAACACCTCATTCTGGATTGAATACGACTCGGAAAACAACGTTAATTTGACGTTTCCACCCATCTCCTGACGTCTTAATGAAGTCTGAAGTGCACGCACAGTTGTGTTGCCTGCCGCAAGGATTCTGTGAAGTGTTGTGGCAGCTGGCAGTCATTGCTGCATACAGACATCTGTAAATATCCTCACTGCTCCACGGGAACTCGTCTTTGTTACATTTTTCCATACCGTAATTAGCACAATAACATAAGGCTTGTTCTGCTGAAGAACTTGATGCCCACAAGTCCTTAAATAAGGATCTCCTAGCGTGAGTAATGCGTGATAGGAAACAGACTTTTGGACAAAAGAATGGATAGCTACCTGCGTTTTGTGTTTCCAATTGCGCCTACGATAAGAATCTGGTGTCATATTATGTTTCAGAACCCTAAACTGTTTATTTTTTTAACTCATACTAAAACAAAAATTATGATATGAGAAGAGGAAATGACTTATATGCTTCACAGGAACTTAAGTTTTTCGTGTTTATTTTCCCACTTCATACTAAAACAAGGTCGTTAATATGAGAAGAGGAAATGAAATATACGCTTCCAAGACATAATATTTCCTTGTGTGCTACTACTGCATACATAAAAGCCCTGCAGTTAATTTTTGTATGTTGGATAAATTTTGATATCACCTCACATTCCTTTGTGAGAAAGTTCCTATTTTCTTGGGATTCCAATAGAGTGGACATTTCATCACTGTTTAATATTCTGAAGACTAATGACATGATACCCGTTGCAATTGCTCCATGGCACCCGTGAGTAGAGTCTCACGTTGGTTACTATAAGAACACGCAGGCAGTGATATCCGCTCACGTGCAGTCAGAGCCAAGGTGATTGCTTTCTGTTTATGGCGAAGCGTCTGCTGCAGTGTCCACGCTCAGCCAGCATAAACAAATCGCGGCGGCATTGGGCACTGATCGCTGCGCTTGTCGCGAGCCTCGACAACAAGAGCGCACTGTCTGTGCTAACGATACTATGGAGTTAATACATCTTACTTAACGTAATATACAGGATGTTGGTTGAATGAAAATTCAGTTTGTAACTTCCCATCGCATTAAAATACTTTACAGTCATATTTGATGCAATATTTATTGTTGGTTGTCTCTCTAATGTTGATAGTATTGATTCAGAAAGTGCATGAACATGAAAACACACACACACCCTCGCACAAACACACACACACACACACACACACACACACACAGTCATTGATTCCAGTGAGGGTGACAACTGCTCTATTTTGAACAACACATGCACCAGTCAGTTCCTCAGTTGGCGACGAGTGGATGAGTTTTTTTCAGTTACCTTGCATTGAAAGAATTGTAAGGAGGAGCCTGAAAGTAAATGGACTTGTATGCTAAAGAGCTGCGACAGAGCAAAGTTTGACCTATTATCAGATAATTGTCCACATGGGTTTTGTGGACGAGTATACTTTTAGTAGCCACGCGGGATTGGCCGAGCGGTCTGGGGCGCTGCAGTCATGGGCTGCGTGGCTGATCGCGGCGGAGGTTCGAGTCCTCCCTCGGGCATGGGTGTGTGTGTTTGTCCTTAGGATAATTTAGGTTAAGTAGTGTGTACGCGTAGGTACTGATGACCTTAGCAGTTAAGTCCCATAAGATTTCACACACATTTGAACATTTTTTTATACTTTTAGTAACCAACCCACCCACGATCATTACGTAAGATTTCTCGAAGGCGTAGGGGAATTGATTTCATTAAGTCGTCGACAGTGTAGCGTGATGGTTTACTTCCCAACATATGTTTTCTATATTTGACCAAATGTCGCTTGCTTTTGTAGATCCACGTGGCAATGGCCTTGTTACCTCTGCCCACATATTCTCTATCTGGTTGATGTTTGGTGATCGTGGAACAAACGGCAACAGCTTTATCCTCTCTTGGCCCTGAAACCAATCTCCCACTGCTCTGCTATGATGGATGAGGCTCTGCTCCTGTAAATAACCTGTTATCTCGTTAGTTCATGTATTTATATTTAAATAACGTATTTGTAATAAGCACATTGGATTATTATTTTCCACAGTGTTTAAGAATTCAGGCCCTGTCATAGATTAGTGATCTATATTCAACAGTCCGATTAAGAATGTGGTTTACCCAGTCTATCATATTATGAGAGTCGTAGTCGGATATCCACATTAAGATTGCCTGGCTGAATCCGATTAGAACGATCTGCTATCGAAATGAAATTAGAGAAGTCGGATAATTTGAACGTCTGTATTGCAGCAATGCCGCGCACATAAATACCTATGATGGAATCTAACATCATAAATAACGAGAGGGAAATGAATTAGGCTTCCTTCGTCTTCCGTAACATCAAATATATTTTAGTTATTCTATCTTAAAGGAACTGCGCAGAAAAGCATTCACCAGAAGTAAATAACTTGTTAGCAACATCAGATGATATTAACAGCTTGCCGGCGCTGGTTAGCCGTGCTTTCAACGACGTCGTATCGCGGATCGCGCGGCTGCTTGAGCCGTCAGTTCGTATCCTTCCCCGGGCATGGATGTGTGTTAGGGTAGGTTGGTTTAAGTAGTTCTAGGTCTAGGGGCTGATAACATGAGCATTTTGGTCGCATAGTTCTTGGAGCCATTTTTTGACTTTTCACGTAAATTTTCTTTACATAAACGGCCATATCTTTAGATTGCTTTGACATAGAAGCTCACTTTTTTACACCACCAAGGGACCGGTTCCCGCAAGACGTGCGATACATTTCCGCTTATTATGTCCACCCGTTCTGGAGGTAAACGGGTTTTAAGGTTTGGGTAGGCCGACAGACGGTCAAAAAAGTGAGACTAGTAGGGTTCCTTTTATACTGGTTTAGGTGACGAAATCCTAACAAAGAATACAGCTACGACAGCTACTGAAGATGATGCAGTCGACACATCGGCATATTAATCGTAGCTACGCTTTCGATACAAATCACGTTTACAGGAATGCAAATAGAATCCATTTTCCAATACACGTGGTAATTCACATCCCAGTATTAATGCCACCGCGTTTTGGAAGTGCGAACATTCCCATTGTTAGCTAGTTTAAGAAACACTTCGGCTAATGAACGTTTTCTGGCTGTGGCGAGTCTAGTGGAGAATTCGAAACAGTGTAGAATACGTTTGGCAGCTATGTCGCCGTTTATTTCCTGGGGTGGTGCAGAATTGTCCTATTAAATTTACTCTCTAATAACAGTATTTTGTTATTTCCATAAACATCCCGAATGATTGTCACATAAGCGGTGACATAAAGAAAGAAAATTCATGTTCTTGAGTCTAGAAAGCTCTATGCAACAGAAACTGCAAATAATTTTGCCATTTTCATTGCGAAATTGCCGGCTTATTCATGTCTGGGGTAATAGTAGAGGGCTGTTTGCCTGGGCTGTCTGCCAGCGTTGTGAAAGGAAGGTCTGGTTTGTTTTCGGTTCTAATCTCGATGGAGGCAGGTAGAATATCAGTAAAGCAATTTTAAGAAATTCTCGTGCCCCCAATACGTTTCATCGCTACCTTTATTCTGTACTGGCGCCCTGTGGATGTCAATATGACACTCTTGTAGAATTTCATACATGTTACTGCCTACTTTTTCCGCTTCTGTCAATAATGGAATTGACTTAAGTGTGGCAGTGAATGATTTTTAACTGAATTTCGTTATGAATCTTCACGCATTGCTAAATTTGCACACTTTCATGGTAGGTCAGCAACGGTAATCCAGTATGACTGGTCTGAACGTTGACACAGACCGTTTCGCGGCCGAATGCGGATAATATTTTGCTAATTCGTAACGATCTCGGGTTCTTTGTCTTACTAAAACAGTTATGTTATGTCGATAAGTTGATATTCATTTTTTTTGGTACAGTTCATACCAATTAGCGTTTCTTCTTTCAGTTCTGTCTTATATTTACGTGTTGTGTTTAACACACTAATCAGCATTAATATAGTCTTACAAATTATTGAAAACAGCCTAAAAAAGTTCAGAAAGTTTGTCAATTTCACGCCTGTGCATAGTATGTTGGTAGCACTTCGTCGCCTTGCCTGTTATGCTGTGTAGCAGACTTTAAAGCCGTGCGGATCAGCATAACGAAAAGGCGAGGGTTCTCGCTCGTTTTGTCCACGACTGTACATAATGAAAAATTGAATGTTTGGAATCGGTAACTACAATTGAACAATACACCTAAATTCCAACTATCAGTTCCACGCTTTCCAGTGTAAATAATATATCATTATAGGTCAGTTATAGTTATCGATTCCACGAATCATTATTTTTCAACGTCTTTGCAGTAATTATGTACAGTAGTATGTTGTAGGCTTTCTATTTCGCTGTAACTTTCAGTACTACTGCAGTTAATAAATTGTTTGTCACGGAAGTACAAAGAGGAAAGAAGCTATGGAAATACTGAAAGAAACCACTGCAAACACACGTTATGAAAACGCAGAACTTGCAAACCTTGTAATCGACAAATCAATTCGCCTATAAAGGACAAATTTACTAATCCATTTCAAAGAACATTATTGTCCAGGGTAGTTAAGAAAACATTTCGAAAAAAGAAAATCTTTACAAATATCACTGCACACTTAAAAAAATAAAACGCAGAAATGACAAACCCTTGGAACCTCTAACTGTACTACAGGTTAAACACACCAGCTATAATAGCTCGAAAATAAATATGTAGGAGGATTTGTACCTCAGGAATGAAAGTAAAATTAACAGAAGTATAGAAAAAACATAAAAAGGAAAACACAAAATTGGCTACATAAAAAGAAACTTACTACATATAAATTTCCAAAGGAGTGAAAGATCGAGGCTGACGAAAAGAACTGAAAAAGGACATAACAATAACTGATCAAAAGATTTATAAGAAATACAAACTGCAAGGCACGAAAGAGGCACCACCCAAATCAATTCTTCCCTACCACCCGCCCCCAACAGGACTAAAAATCTTAAAACAAGAAAAATGATGTAACAAGTCAATCAAATAAACCCACCAGCACAAGACAGAACAACCAACCCCTCGCCCCACCATTGTACCCAAAAAAATATCTAAACGACAGAAAAATCTCCCTCCACAGAATCCCAAAAAACGTACCAAAACCACTGTAACAGAAAAAAGCGACATAAAACAAGAAAAAATGTGAAACCCACTCACACCTAACAAAACGTGGCTTGTACATTTTTCTGACTATTTTCATAAATGCTAGAAATACACAATGACATTTAGGACTACCCTTCCTCCAACAGTATTCATCTAAAAGGCCTTGCAACACTGTCCTTCTCTTTCCTCAGCCGACAACAGATTTTACAGCCCCCCAATACCCCCGATAGTATTGGTACATGCCCCCGTCTTGTAATCTTTAAACTGAATATTGTGATTTACAATTAAATGATGATAGTTCCTGTCTCTCAACCCCTTCTACATCTACACCTCTCTACATCTACACCCATACTCCGCAAGCCCCCTGACGGTGTGTGGCGGAGGGTACCCTGAGTACCTCTATCGGTTCTCCCTTCTATTCCAGTCTCGTATTGTTCGTGGAAAGAACGATTGTCGGTATGTTTCTGTGTGGGCTCTAATCTCTCTGATTTTATCCTCATGGTCTCTTCGCGAGATATACGTAGGAGGGAGCAATATAATGCTTGACTCTTCGGTGAAGGTATGTTCTTGAAACTTTAACAAAAGCCTGTACCGAGCTACTGAGCGTCTCTCCTACAGGGTCTTCCACTGGAGTTTATCTATCATCTCCTTAACGCTTTCGCGATTACTAAATGATCCTGTAACGAAGTGCGCTGCTCTCCGTTGGATCTTCTCTATCTCTTCTATCAACCCTATCTGGTACGGATCCCACACTGCTGAGCACTATTCAAGCAGTGGGCGAACAAGCGTATTGTACCCTACTTCCTTTGTTTCCGGATTGCATTTCCTTAGGATTCTTCCAATGAATCTCAGTCTGGCATCTGCTTTACCGACGATCAACTTTATATGATCATTCCATTTTAATTCACTCCTAATGCGTACTCCCAGATAATTCCCTTCTAGGAAGCAAGCCCATCCGACATTACTATTTGACCTTCTTCCACATATTCTTCTATTAAAGATGTTAATACTTCTTTCGCACGATTTGGAACGACCCTCCAGAAACTACTACTCCATAAACCCACAGCCCAGCTACCTCAGTCCCCTTTCATACTTTCTCTTTTACTTCAACTGTAACTCCTCCTCCCCCTTAATGACCCAAAACGAAAACCAGTCAACTACAATGCCACAGGCAACCCCTGTTTATATTCATAGCAAAAATAGTAAGTTAAGATGACTATTACTTCTACATTCAGCTTCGATCTTTCGAAGCAGGTTCCTCTGCATATAGGCCTCCATATATAATTTTTTCTGCACCTCCATATCTATTCATCGGAAGTTCTTTAATATGGAACTTTCGCCAACACCATATATTTACTACAAACATTTAACTTGGAAAAATTCTGCAATAACGCCCAATGATTGAAAAAATCTTATAGTCGAGTTATGGTCAGTCATTCCGTCAAGGAGAATATTCGCTGTAAGCACAACTGACTCATCCATAATGAAAAGCAATTGCGTGAGAAATCAGAAAAAATGGTTCAAGTCGCTCTGAGCACTATGGGACTTAACAGCTGTGGTAATCAGTCCCCTAGAACTTAGAACTACTTAAACCTAACCAACCTAAGGACATCACACAACACCCAGTCATCACGAGGCAGAGAAAATCCCTGAGCCCGCCGGGAATCAAACCCGGGAACCCGTGCGCGGGAACCGAGAACGCTACCGTACGACCACGAGCTGCGGACGAGAAGTCAGAATCTTATACATTACGAACACTTTCATCAACAAAAGATACCGAAAACAGGTTAGGATATGAAAACAAAACAATGTACATCGCATTTTTAACATACGCGCGTAACGAAGAAATCCAGAGAAATCATTTCACATTCATAACTACAATCTGAGACATAAGCGGAGTAACATCACACATTACGTCCTTGGTCAAAGCCGACGGGTGGAATCGGACACTAGAACTCGTCCCAACTCCCAGTACCAATAAAGAAATAGTCACTGAAAAATACGTTCAGCCCCTTCGGCACTGAATCACCTGGCCCTCTTGAAAACTAATAACTTTGGTCCCTGTGCATATAACAAATAAATTAAATTGTCTTACCTCTAAAGCAGCAATGGAGTAACGCGATATATTCTGGTCTCTCATAAAAAAAAGTATAAATATGCTAGCTACAGGCTCAGCAGTGTGCAATGCTGGCCATAATACTTGAAATGCACTTGAAATTCATTTGGCTGATAAACTACAACATTCAAGAAAACCCAACTTCTTTAACAAATATGACTTGGACAGAGAGGCGATACTGATTATAGTGAAAATAACACTCAGGTTTTTAGCAAAATTATATTGCAAGTTTGTCTTTTCAAAAAGTTCTGAAAGTTGAAGTTACATTGATTCAAAAACAGTGAAGTTTAAACAGAAAGTATTATCTAACTTCATTAATCCAATATAAATGCAAATCATCAAATTAAATGTAAGTGTTAACAAAACGTAGAAACATTACAAAGTGAAATATCTAACTAGTCATTTTATCAAAACGGTTCACGTACGTTCTGGGGTTACTCAACAATTACAAGCTATCAGCCAACTCATCTTACTAACGAGCTGGCAAAAAAACTTCTGCTTCCATGTTCACCAACATTTACATACCTACATTAATCTAACACTTGGTGGCTTCACACATCATACCACAAAAAACTGCCTACTCCATCGTCTTTCCTTCAAAGACAGCTACCTACAGCCCTGCACCCATCGCTCTCTTACTCCAACACTATAAAAATCTCAGACCAGAGACCTTTGGCTCTGCGATCGTACACAGACAGCGATCCGCATTATCGAGCCTATCAGAGACTTGTATCGTTTGTAGTATATTAGTTTCATTTTAACTTATTAATGTTCTTATCTTATTCTGGTAATATTCTTATCTTATTCAAGTGTGCCCCAGTATACTCCTTTCAAGTTACCATGACTTGCTCGTTAACTTGCCCAGTGCACTTGTTGATCCTGCTGCATGTCTAACCTCTCGTTGATACCATGGATAAAACAATTATTTCTGCAACATCATTTAAAGTCCACTCCGTCGTGACTCTGGGAGTTAAACCTCTTTTATATTGATCCTAGTATCTCTCGAACCCACCGTACGTGTATTACTTGTAACTCAGATAATTTGATACTTCTTGTTATTTTGAAAGAAGATTTCCGGCATGTTTAGCTTTTGTAATGTTTGTAGACCTTCGTGAAATAAATGTGCAGTAATCGAATTCTTCTTGATAATACTTCGGTAGTTAGTTATCACCATGTCACTTGAATATAGATTAGCCAAGGCCATCAGCCATACTTACATGTGGGGGACATTATTTCTTACGATAATTCCGTGGTGCAAATCTTCTTTTAAATGGCAGATAGCTTCCCATCAACCGGTAGGTCATAGGGTGTATACCTTTATTTTGTATTAATCGCAGATGCTCAGACATATGGCGACACTTGTATTACACCACTTGTAGGATCAAGTAATATCTTACTAAGTCTCCCGCATACAGATCACTTGCATCGGCCTCCGGGGCCGAAATCGTTAACGCATGCTTGTTCGGTGGCACTTCGACCCGTTCGTAAGCCGGTTCGAATCATGATGGTGAAAAAAAATTTCACTGCCTACTTGGCCAGTAAAGGGAGGAGAGGCGGTGGCGTAAAGTTCCAGATCACCAGACTTTGAGCGTATATCCTGGTTTTAATACGAAATCTCTCCGCATTGTCTCAGGAAGTGAGGGCATGTAGTACTCTTGATGGTCAAGGGGGTACCCGTGTGTTTGCGGGTCGCCCAGCCTGGCGAGGCGTGATGTCGCTGGGCAGCTATGGCGCTGTGTCCACGTGAAACGCGTCGTTGTTGCTATAATCTGTTCATCACTGACGCAGAGAACTTCAGGCCAATCTCATTACTGTGCATAACCTACAAACTGCTTGAAAGGATACTGTTGGAATGACTTAAACCAGTACTGGAGGAACAACTACCAGTGGAGCAAGCAGGTTTTAGACAAGGAAGAAGCTGCTGCAACCAGGTGCTGGCACTTGCCACACACACTGAACGAGGCTTTCAGGAAAAGAAGAAAACAGGGATAGTCCTCATTAACCTGACATCAGCGTACGACACTGTATGGCTAAATGGTCTCATGTTAAAACTGGCAAAGATAGTCAAATGCAAAATAACGTTGAAGCTCATGAACAACATGCTGAGCGAAAGGAAGTTCAGGGTCAAATTAAATGGTGAAACCAGGAAGTGCCATACCCTAAAAAATGGTCTTCCGCAAGGATCAGTCTTAGTTCCCTGGCTCTTCAACATCTATATAGCAGATTTGCCTGATCTGCACTCACGTAAATTTGCCTACGCAGATGATTTAGCTGTTACAACGCGAAGTAACTCGTATGAAAACCTGGAATCAACACTAAATGAAGATCTAGCTACACTTGAAAATACTATGACACATGGCATCTAAAAATCAATGTGACAAAAATAGTAAGCACAGTCATGCATCTAAACAACAAGGAGGCGTGAAGGGCCTGGCTATAAATGGTAAAGCTATCAGCCACGAGAATTTCCCAAAATATCTCGGTATTAAGCTAGATCGCAGCACGACTTTCAGACAACACCTTACTGATACTGCCCAAAAGGTAAAGACGAGAAATAACCTGCTCAACAGACTGGCAGGCACCACTTGGGGTTGTGATGCTGCCACTCTACGAACTGCTGCACTGTCACTGGTGTATAGCGCTGCAGAATACTGTGCCCCAGTCTGGAGCAGAAGCCCGCACGCCATTAAAGTGGATGTACAACTAAATGCCACCCTGAGAACCGTCACCGGCACTCTCAGGCCAACCCCCGTTGAGTGGCTTCCGGTGCTGGCAAACATCGCTCCTGCTTCCATAGGTAGAGAGAAAGCAACCCAGGACATAGTAGAAAAAATTGAAGCAACCCCAAGGCTACCCATACATGCCGACATGGGAGGACCCACGAGACTCAAGTCCAGGAAACCTATCGTATGGAGCAGAACTTTGGGCACAGAGGGTCTCGATGCTGAATGGAAGAATGTATGGCATGGTCTGAGAAGAGGCGTCGTGGAAAACCATCACCTAATCCACGACCCAACCAAAAGGGTTGAAGGCTTCAATCTCAACAGGAAACACTGGTCGGCTCTAAACAGGCTCCGCACGGGAGTTTGACGATGCAGACAGCAAACAACCAAATGGGGCTATACAGACGATTCGTGTTGTGACTGTGGCGAGGTACAAACAATGGATCATCTTCAGGTTTGTAACATTCATGGTTTCAGAGACGGCTCTCTGATGTCGCTCCACAAGTTAACGGACAATGCCAGGAAATGGCTCCGTAATTTTAATGTTACTGTGTAATTAATTGTCTTCAATTTATGTTATTTTTGTTCCATTTAATGTAATAATGTAGTTTCCATGACATAATTGTAATGTAATAACTGATATAATTTGTTTCCACATTGTAAGTTCCAAAAGTTTATTGTGATTTATATTAATCTCATCTGTTCTTTGTAAAATGCATCTGGCAGATCGAACGAGCAAAAAACAAATCATAAGAATAAACCTGATGTAAACAAACACAAGCGCGATGATTGGTCAGAAGCCGTAGCACACGTACACCGGTGTTGTTACGCTCTTGGAAGTACGTCCTACTTTATGTATTAGATATATTATTACTAAGTTACGTAAAATGAAACTTGAAGATATTCAAATGGATTAACAGCCATCAACGTTTTTCTTAACCACGCTTTAGCTACGTAGTTTTTATTTTAAAAATCGTGTACAGTCACAGCCTCTGCAGCGTTGTGCTCGGATTGTCGCGCTGTTAATGCGCAGTATGAAAAGGGCTGAGGCTGCTTTCTGTTCCGTAGTGAAACACGCGTGTGAGATACGGTTCAACAGTACTGAGAAATAGGCTGTTCTTAATGTTTGTCATAAATTTACGGAGATAGTCGGCTTTGAAGTTTCCCAGCCACTCTGCGTACTACAGTTGATACTACACCCGCGTCGCACATGGAGCGCAGTCGGTAGCGTAATGGGTGTTGACGAAACACTGATCATTACTCGTTGGTTCATATCTTCCGTGTGCCATTTTTTTCTCGTTCAATTTGAAATACCTACATCTCGTAATTATAAAACTCATCATTATCTTTTTGTGAATAATGCACTTCTTCTTGTTTCTGTTTACATATTGGACGCGAAATTCCAGTTTTCATTTCAAATACAAATTCTTAATTATCGATGTTTTATGAAAGACTGTTCATAAAAGTTGCTTAAATTAAGAAAGCATAACAATTTAATATTTTAAGGCAAAAATGAGAAACCAAATCCTCTTTATTTGGACTTGTCCATCATTTTATATCACAGAGGTAGATATCAGAATCATGAAAAACAATCATTTTCACAGCAGCGAGCACATCATACAAATGCTGCATTTTTACTTTTGCTACTGTACCATTACAATACGAACCCAACAGAACTGATCTGGAGCCAAGCTGCGGGATTTGGCCCGAGTAGTATCAAGACTGTTAAGCTGCCAGACGTACTGAAACTAACGCACGCAGCTTTTTCACACGTCACTGCCGAACGCTGGAGGGAAGTGGAAGGGCTCGTCATAAAAGAAGATGAGGAAATGCTGCGCCTGGTTGGCTTCGTGAATTCTGTTGTTGATAGCCTCGTTATCAACGTAGCAGGTGACACTTTCAGAACTGAAATGTATTTTTCGGATTCGGATAAGGAAGGAGCCAGGAGATTATCAGACGACTGACTAATACCTTCAGTGGCTTCAGTATTCAGCAGTACGGTGAAATCCCTGCAGTATGCTTTTGCAGCACACACAGTTCGCTCAGAAAAATTACCCTATGTTTACGTTAGAAATTTTCGTCGCTCTTGTTTGTAATTAGAATACTATGCCAGATGAGAACGAGAGCATTTTATGCTTTCCGTCCGGTCACCTAAGAAGCTAGAGTTTCTCAGATTATTATTTCATTCTCTTTAAAAATTAAATGACATTCGAAGCTATATTGTTTCTTTGCTCGTCTTTTTACGTCTTAACTGCAGCTGCTCACATCAATGCAGGTTAGTTTGGACCTCTGGCTGGCCTGTGCTGTCCAAGTTTAATGTGCCGGTAAAGCTGTTGTCCCGCATTATCGCTCATTCTGTGTGCGTGCAACACAGCATAAAACGTATCCTTATGATCGCACTTGACTGTACTGGTCACAGCTTGGCTTCCGCTCCACGTGAAACGAAATCCGATGAGATACAAGCAAACGCGGGAGAATACATGGCGTAATATTTACATCAGGTTTATTCTAACGATGAACTGGGTATAGTGCTGTGTTCTCGCTTCGTTGAGTGTAGTTCGTGACCTGTGGCGTATTCCAGTTGTTCACAGTATTTTCCGTGTTAAAATGAGCAAAAACACATCGTACTCTGCTGTTGTGCAGTAACTCTGGGCGTAGAACCGAGGGCGTTCTTTACCATCGGCTTCCAAAAGACTTTGAACTTCAACGAGAATAGCTGCTTCGTTGTAAACGTGAAGACAAAATCAATACTGAAAATGGGAACTTATGTTCCGAACATTTTCGTCCACACAAACGGGACATACAAAATGAGTTGTTGGGTTTACCTACAAGAAAGTTTCTGAATTCAGTTGCTGTTCCATCCCACAAAATACGTAACCATCACGGAAATAAAACTGATGCTGCAAGTTCTTACAACACAGAAGGCAACGTATCAGAAATAGAGCGTCGTAGTAACATCAGAACTTTGCGGAAGAGGGCTCTCAAAACATTGAAAGTTTTGTCTCCCAAGAAAACAAAACTGGACGTGTCAATTAATACAGAAATTCCTTCTGATCCGAATGTTATAATCAAAAAGCAAGAAATTAAAGTCGTGTGAAAGAACTGGCTATTGTGAAGAGCAGAAAAGCTTTACTGGTGGAAAAAATTGCAGCTACGAAGAAAGTTAAGACTTAGAAAGCGGGTGTGCCTCTCAAAATATCTGTTCCTTCTAATAAGAATATGGGAAGTCTAAGTAAGAAGTTTAAAACTATACTGTCTCAGTGTTTCACCCAAGGACAAATTCAATGTCTGATGAAGGAAAGAAAAGTGGAGTTCAGAGAATATTGCAATGTCCTTCCTGTGACAACATTGTCTTCAAAAGCATGTGGTTTTCTAAGAAGAAGGAACTGTTCTTTTCCCTGTCGACCAACGATTCAAAAATGGACAAAGCAGTTTAAAGCGTCAACTAGGCATTTTAAAGGAAGAACTAGATTTAAATAAAGCTAAGTCAGCAATGTTTACACTATTTGAGGCTACGGCTGTCCTAAGCTTTGATGAAATGAACTTTGGCTGTAGTACCGCTATGATTCATTTGACGCTGTCACACTTGGACCATACAAGAACGTTCAAGCAGCCATGATACGAAGTTTATTTTCAAAGTGGAAGCAGCAGTATATTTCGATTTTGATGTGACTGTAACAAGCCATTTTTTTGCATATAATCATTACAGAATTTGGGGCAACTGGTGTTCGTGTTGTTGGGGTTATGTGAGTGTTTAATATGGGAAATAAAACTGCAAAAGTGTGGAAATAACTTTGTGTGTCAAAACTGTGAGGTATTTTTCGAACCCTACGGAATTCAAGAAAAACATGGGCTTTTGCGACGTACCGCATTTCCTAAAATTTTTAAGAAATCAGTTTTTTGACGACGAAATACCTTGCCCAACAGTACCGTACTAACAAAGACTGTAATAGAAGATCCTCTGCATCATCATTACCCATCACCTATCACTTATCAGAAGCTGATATGAAAGTAAGTGGACGTGCACGTCAGGAAGTTAGAATGGCTGCATAGCTGTTTTCATGTCGCACTGCCCAAGCTTCACAAAGATCGTGATGGAAGCTTTATGGAAATGATAGACGACGTCTTTGATGTACTGGAGTCGAGATACACCCAAGATCAGAAAGCATCTTTTAGAATTGGTAGTGGTTTCAACCTCAGAAGTCAAGAAAATTCCCTGAAGAGGTTTTTGGAAATTTGCTCGAATATGCGTGTAGGGAAAAGAAATAAGACTCCTCCAGTTCAAAAAGGATTTATTACGTAAATAAGTTCACTTTATGAACTTTTGACAGATGTGAAAAATGCCGAAGCAACCTCCATCTGGACTGTCAGACTAAATCAAGATTTTTTCGGAAATTTCTTTTCTAGAATTCGTCGAATTGATGAACTTCTGCAGAAGAAACAGTGGACGAATTAGAGAATTTTATTTAAAGTTAGCTATTCAAAGAAGTAACTGACACGTGACGTCAGTATACAGGGTGAAGCGAAATTCGGGCACTTGGGCTTTACAGCGCGACTCCTCACATACCAGCGATAAAAAAAATGTCTCTCACAAAATTTCGTCCGGCGAGTCCATCCGGCAGAAAAAGGACGTTAAAGAGTGGCAATCTGGCAACACAGTAACTACATATATGGTAACCTCCGTCAGCACATATTAGTGCAGTGCAGTGGATAGAATTTTGGGTTAGCATGCAGGAGGTCAATGGTTCGATCCTGGGTTAAGGCATATGTTTCTTATTTGGTAAATGTAGTCCAGGTGTTAGGGTATCTGGCATCTTAAACGTCAACAGCGATAGCAGCGGATCCTCTAGAAAATATTTGCACTTACATACTGCAATTGTAGAAATGGAAGATTAGTCAGCTTTGAAAGAAGCCCTTTCCACGTCTTGGAAGTGAATTTATTCGCATCACTTAATCTACTAGATGCGAAATGTACTTTCTTTGTACCCTCCTCCAATAGTCCCATAGATTAGTACCAACTATTGTTCTTGCCTCGATCAGGACCACTACATTTCGTTTGGGTCTTATGTTGCTAGTAGGACTACCAATGTGCTTTGCGAATAATGTCCAAACTCGGTTACTATTTGTATGTGTTATCGCTATGGTCCCACTAATTATGCCTTTCAACACTGAGTCTGGTAACCGCACGCTGTTTAGTACACATCTCAACGCATTATTATTATTGTTCTATGTGTGGGATTGTAGAAACATCACGTCTATTACCATTAGGGAAACAGTGCAATTCGAAACCGAACATTTCACCATTAGCAGTGTCGGGATGAATTATGCAGAACAATATCTGTCAGAGGAGTAATGCGGGTTAGGTGGAACAGCGTGCAGGACTGACGGCGTGTTCATACTGTATGCGTTGTCCACCAGACTAGGACTAGTTGCGAGCAGAGTAATGTGACCGTGACAGACTCCAATGCACATGCATACACGTATCGAATTTTCTCATTGTAAACCACTAAACCAATGTTGCAGACGTATGGCATACACAAACGATGGATATGTAGATATGCTTCTTGTCCTTGGTGCATGTGATAATCGGGCTGGCATTGCCACTCGTGAAAATGTTGCTAGATATCCTCGTCGACGCCAACCAGATAAAAATGTGTTTCATCATCTGGAGCTGCGCCTTCGGGAGTCAGGTCCCCTCCTTCCACCGTCACGTGACAGAGGTCGTCCACCGACTCGCCGTACTCCAGCTACTGATGAAGCTATTCTGGAGGTAATACACCAAGAACCTCAGCGAAGTACACGTAGCGTAGCAAGGCAGATACGTGTCTCGCAAAGCACAGTCGTTAACATGCTGCACAAACATGGTCTACACCCTTATCATTATGCTTTCAAGCAATACCTGCATCCTGCAGATCACAATCAGCGGATGAAATTCTGTGAATGGTCCCAACAACAACAGGAAGCCAACGATGACTTCGTGAACACCGTACTATGGTCGGATGAAGCAGCATTCGCTCGTGAGGGTGTCTTCAATATGCACAATGCCCACCATTGGTATGAGGTTAACTCGCACATCACCCGCGACCAGGGATATCAAGTTCACTTTGGTATCAACGTCTGGGCCGGAATATCGGGTGACAGGTGTTTAGTCCCCTACATGTTGCCTTACTGGTTGGCTCCGAGAAGGTATCATGCATTCCTCTCAAACTACCTGCCTGATGCGCTGGAAGATGTTCCACTACATGTTCAGCAGAGGATATGGTTCCAACATGATGGTGCATCTCCACACTCAGGAATAATGTGCAACGGTATTTGGACAGAACATTTCCAGGGAAATGGTTCGGACGTGGAGATCCAATTGTTTGGCCACCCCGTTCACCTAACATAAATCCCCTGGATTTCTTCCTGTGGGGATCTCTACTCCGCCAACGAATGTGGAAGAATTGGTAGCGCATGTTCATCCTGCTCTTGTTACTGTGGACGTAGCTTTGCTGCGTAGGGTCCAGAGCTGTATGATCTGGAGGGTTGCGCAATGTTTGGAACTGCAGGGAGGTTGCTTTGAGCATCTGTTATTCTGAGAACATCGTATTTTGTTGCGAAGGTCATGCAGTCATTAATATGGACATTATTATTGCCACTGGGCGCAAATGTGCGGCATCTGAGAGCTCATATTACATGTAGCATAAATGACAAGTAGATCGTTCAAATGGTTCAAATGGCTCCGAGAACTATGGGACTTAACATCTGTGGTCATCAGTCCCCTAGAACTTAGAACTATTTAAACCTAACTAACCTAAGGACATCACACACATCCATGCCCGAAGCAGGATTCGAACCTGCGACCGTAGCAGTCGCGCGGTTCCGGACTCAGCGCCTAGAACCGCTAGACCACCGCGGCCGGCGACATGTAGATGCTGTGTTATTGTACTGTGCTATCATCTTTAGCATCTCGAAGTAGATATTGTTTTTGTACTTATTCTGTCCTCTGATAGGTCATTTCAACTGTCTATTTCTTATTTGTCTAACCACGTATTTGCTATGTTCAGCGTTACAAAATGTTGTAAATTTATGATATATGTGACCTAAGAAATGGTGTATATTACAAAATGAAACGTCAGAATGAAATTAGCAAATTAAAAAAATGCGCCTCCAGCCAGGATCGAACCCATGACCTTCTGCATGCTAACCCAAAATTTTCTCCAGTGCCCCAAATGTACAGCACAACTTAGATGTGCTGACAAAGGTAGTTACTGCACATGTGGTTACACTGCTGCCAGATTACCAGTCTTTAACGTCCTTTTTCTGCCGAATGGACTCGCCAGACGAAATTTTGTGACAGACATTTTTTTATCGCTGGCATGTTGGCATGTGAGGAGTCGCTCTGCGATGTCCGAGTGTGCGAATTTCGCTTTACCTTGTATATCAGACGAAGATGATTCGCTTCGAGATTATAATCTTAGTGACTCTGTGAGTTCAGTGAAGACGTTATCGACGATGCCTTAAAACACGTGTCAGGATACATCGCATTCAACTGCAAGAACATGGACAGTTCATTAGGTATTACAACAGCAAAATGCCATGTCGACGCAAAATTAACAGCTAATTGTGAAAGGTGGGCTTCCTTTCATGGAGCTTTCTTTTCATGGAGCAAGTATTTCACGTTGCAAATGCGTGATGGAAATATTAGCAGCACTAGTACTATCAGAATTCCCCGCAACCGAAAAGAAATTCAGCCGCATTAGATTTTTGAATAGATGAGCCAGATGGCATGCAAGGAAGCGGGCTTCGGCGAAAAGAAATCTTCTCTGAACTGCGCCGTCTTCAACAACTTCGAATTAAATTTTCCGCGTCAACATCATCTGGTAACTTTTGCCATCTCTATCACAGTATTCCCTAAATACCTCTGAACTAAAGTAGCACATAAAATTGTAAAATATTCAGTGCAGTTACATCTTACACCGTAAGTTTAAGTGACGATCATATACAGTTTGCAAGTGTTGTCATCAATGCTTTTACCGCTTAACATTTCCTTTCAAATATTTCATAAAAGTAATTCTTTGGAATCATCTTGAACTCCATCAATGAGATGCTAAAAATAGAATGCAAAGAGTCGTGAAAAATTGTGTTGCTGTGTACCACTAGCGAGAGCGCGACTGCGCCAGCGCTACTTGCCAACTGACGTAACACGTTGGTGACCAGAGTGTAATCGTCGGAATGGTTTACCAAACTTTGGTTGATGGTGATCCGTCTCCCGGTTAAGGATGTTAAGCTTGGCGGCCGCCTTGGATTCGCGAGGAGTAGGCTATGTACCGGCACCAGGCTTCATCCTCTCCCTTCTCTCATCATCATCGTACAACACAAACATTACACTACACTCCATACACACACACACACACACACACACACACACACACACATATGTAGTATTACAAATATTGTAATGGAGCATGCTGTACACAAATAAACAAAACAACAGGCCACTTTCATTTAGCTCATCCTGCCAGGATGCTTAGTTCCTCCCCACATTTTAACAGATTTCCTTCATTTAGCTCATCCTGCCGGAATATATGTACAACTAATGATAGACGGTCTTTCATTTGGCGAGCTTTATCTCAGGATTTTAGAACTAGTGCGAATCTTATGATAAGCAGTCAGCTTTCATCACGAGCATATGCGCGTTATTTAGAGTGAAATGATTAATGGTTTGCCTTTTTTCAGCTGCCTTAGCAAACAGACTGACATCCACGAGAGAAAAAATTTAAACGACGCCACAGAGGTTTAAATGTGAAGCGGCATCGATCAACACCACCTGCCGATGTAATTACGAAAATAAAACGATTCTTTGCCTTTTGTTACTAACAACAGGATTATTAATTTTGTGTTAGCAGAAGAGCCAACACCATGTTACGAGTGGAGGCCGAAATGCACGAGTTTTAGATCAAGCAGGCTAGCGTGAGGAGGGAAGAACCATACTGACGTGAGGTCTGGAAAATGACAAGGAATGAGAATTCAGAAAGCGGACGTAATTAGTTTGATACTTTAATCCATTAATGATTAACGTCGCTCTTGACGGTCCATGATTCACAATAGTATCTGTTCAGAATACATTCTTGAAGATAGTACTTATAGTAACTGAATATGGCGCCTTGCGAGGTCGTAGCAAATGACGTAGCTGAAGGCTATGCTAAACTGTCGTCTCTGCAAATGAGAGCGTACGTAGACAGTGAACCATCGCTAGCAAAGTCGGCTGTACAACTGGGGCGAGTGCTAGGAAGTCTCTCTAGACTAGACCTGCCGTGTGGCGGCGCTCGGTCTGCAATCACTCATAGTGGCGACACGCGGGTCCGACGTATACTAACGGACCGCGGCCGATTTAAAGGCTACCACCTAGCAAGTGTGGTGTCTGGCGGTGACACCACATTAATTTAATAAATTTCCATTTTCCTTTGCGGAGAAATAGTCGTTTTGGACTCTTCGTGAATAATGACAGAGAGATTTGTACGTTGAAATGACTTCGCAGAGAATGAAATATTAAAAGGGAGATGGAATCCAAGAAGAATTGTTGGAATTTGTAAACGCAGAAACATATTTATAAATGAGTAGCGTTTCATTGCAGACGTCAATACAATGTAACTTCTGTGAAGTACTTCCGTTAATTTTCATTGCCCAGAATGCAGCTTGCTGTTTTTCTTTAAAGACTTCAGTTGCAGTTTTCAGCGAGTAATATCACCAGACAATAGCTTTTGGTTTAAGTCAGTTATTGGAAATCGGACCACATTACCCTACACGGGAACCGACTACGTCTCTATTTTCAGAATGCAGCGTAGCTTGGTGTCTATTCACGAAGTAAGTAAAACAAAAATACATTTCACCAGCCCCCCGTCGGAGGTTCGAGTCCTCCCTCGGGTATGGTGTGTTGACCATAGCGTAAGTTAATTTAAGTTAGATTCATCAGTGTGTAGGCTTAGTGACCGATGACCTCTGTAGGTTGGTCTCATGAGACCTTACCACAAATTTCCATTTCCATTTCACGAGATTTCAGATTTGAATTGAAATGACCGTTTATCAACAGTGGGATCAATTCAGACCTCCTAGCGTGTGAAGCGAGAGACGTAAGAAATACCTTTCAAAAATTTAAATATGCGTTGTATTCCTACAATCTGCTTACTGCAGCTTGTTGCACTTAACTCCGTCACTAAAATTTCAAAAGCAAGAAAAGTATTTCTCGTGAAGCGCAGTGCTTAACTTCACTTTTCATGACTTTATCAATAGCAATCACGCATCTTTTACTTACTGATACAGGTCTCGGGCCTGTACCCGGCGAACGAATTTTACACGGAAGAGCCAAAGAAACCGGTACACCTGTCTAAGATCGTGTAGGGCCCCCGCGAGCATGCAGAAGTGCCGCAACTCGACGTGGCATGGACTCGACTAATGTCTGAAGTAGTGCTGGAGGGAAATGACGCCATGAACCCTGCAGGGCTATCCATAAATCCGTAAGAGTACGAGGGGGTCGAGATCTCTTCTGAACAGCATGTTGCAAGGCGTCCCAGGTATGCTCAATAATGTTCATATCTGAGGAGTTTGGTGACAAGCGAAAGTATTTAAACTAAGAAGAGTTTTCATGGAGCCACTCTGTAGAAATTTTGGACGTGTGGGATGTCGCATTGCCCTGTTGGCATTGCTCAAGTCCGTCGGAATGCACAATGTACATGCATGGATGCAGGGTCGTATCTAGTCGTATCACGGTTCCATAGCACTCCAACTGCACACGACCCGCACCATTACAGAACCTCCACCAGCTTGTTCAGTCTCCTGCTGACATGCAGGGTCCATGGATTCATGAGGTTGTCTTCATATCCGTACACGTCCATCCGCTCAATACAATTTGAAACGAAACTCATGCGACCAGGCAACATGTTTCCAGTCATCAACAGTCCAATGTCGGTGTTGACGGGTCCAGGCGAGGCATAAAGCTTTGTGTCGTGCAGCCATCAACGGTACACGAGTGGGCTATCAGTTTTTAAAGCTCGTATCGATGACGTTTGGTTGAATGATTCGCGCGCTGACACTTGCCGATGGCCCAGCATTGAAATCTGCAGCAATTTGCGGAAGGGTTACACTTCTGTCGCACTGAACGATTCTCTTCAGTCGTCGTTGGTCCAGTTCTTGCAGCATCTTTTTCGGGCCTCATCGATGTGGAAGATTTGATATTTTACCGGATTCGTGATATTCACGGTACACTTGTGAAATGATCGAAAGGGAAAATTCGCGCTTCATCGCTACCTCGGAGATGTGGTGTCCCATCGCTCGTGTGCCGACTATAACACCACGTCCAAACTCCCTTAAATCTTGATAACCGACCAATGTAGCAGCAGTAACCGATCTAACAATTGTGCCAGACACCTGTTGCCTTATATAGGCGTTGCCGACCACAGCGCCGTATTCTGGCTATTTGCATATGTCTTTATTTGAATACACATGCCTAAACCAGTTTCTCTGGCGCATCAGTGTAAAATATTCATTACATAATATACTTCGTTCGCCTCACGGACTAAGTCCGATACACGTTGTATTGTTTCGTGCACTAGCGCTTTTGCCAACCATTAGGTCAATATAAAAATAATGTGGTAGTATGCAGTCTGATAATGGAAATAGAATCTATTACTTTATTATTTGTGTAAGGTAAGCAGTTTTATAGAACGTTATACTACCACGAGTGCTCTGTTTGCAGTTAAACGTGACAGCGAGGGCAGACAAAAAGCCTTTGGATACGTTTGTATTGTATACTGACGACGCAGTCGAGTAACAGCGTTGTCAGCATAGAAAGAAACGGACCGTCTGGTGGAAGTTAGCTAAGGACCATTGTAGAAAAAGACTACAGCAAGCAGATATCGTCCAAGGTAAACTTCTTGACAAACAATAATTCTTTCTGCACCTGCATACACTGAACTTAGTGAAGAGCAAACGTTACTGATGTAACTGTGGGCCTCCGGTAGTGACTGTACTAATTTTCAACTTCAGAAATCTCAACTTTTTTTAAATTTGGGACACAGAAAATGAAAATATAAAATTCGTATTTTGCAACTAGAATGCCAGTGATGTAATGGTTTTAGTAGAACTCAAAATACTAATTTCCATTTAAGTAATTTATTTCCGGAATCGGTAAGCAATTTTTCAATTTCAGCAAAATAGCTAGTGGTGACAACAAAGATGAGTTTTTTGCCTGTTTGTTAGCAAGTAATAATATGTTATTAGATTATGGAAAAAGTGATTTGGCATAAAGTACTGAAGAGGAGAGGCAGGAGAATGAAGAACGGACGCAGAAGGAGAGAGGGGAGGATGAAGCAAGAATAGATGGTAGATGGCGTAAAAAGAGAAGGAGCCATAGAACTGCATATATGTCAAGAAGCGTTTAACCATACTTGCTAGATAATTTTACGGGACAAATGAATAAAATCAATAATCAAGTCATGCATCTGAATGAGGCAGTATCGAAACAAATAGTGGGAAGAAGCAAAGTTAAAGGAAAGACAGAAAAATTGCAGCCTAAGACTAGGGAACATAAGACTGATAGCGTGTCCAAGGAGGGTTGGACTTCTTCGACGAGAAACTGAATAATGAGATTTCACAGATGCGCAACGGGGTAGTAAAGAAGTGTAGAGCTTTTGATTTATCTGGGGATTGTGTGAGTGTGACAAATTTCGATGTTTGCGGCAGGGTAACAAAAGAAAGAAAAGTTCAGGGTAGTGATGAGACACCCCCTCCCCCCCCCCCCTCCTTATACTGTTGGGGGAGAGGAGAATCTGCTACAAGAGAGGATTAGACATTTAGGGAACCAATCTGAAAATTATATAGGACATCTAGAGAGAATTCAAGGAATAGTAAATTTTAGAAGTAGTGCTCCTTGTCAAGCAGAAGTGAATGATGGTGGAATCAGTTTTACGAAGAATTTAGGTCTGAAATGGGCAATGGTGTAAACTAAAAGTTTCCGTCCTTGTCCCAGAAGGGAGAACCCAACCAACTATTTTTGTGAAAGTGTTTCATGGAACTTTATCTGTAGCTTAGGACTCTAGAAGAAAGATACGTTTTGTGATAAATCATTTAGAGGAAAATACTTTGCGGTGGGAACTGTTGAATGTAGACAGAGATTTGAGTCTTATGAGCGGTTTGAAAAGGAATTATGTCACAATTTTGGTCAGAGGGCACACAAAAGAGACAATTGCTGGGTACAGTTGTATACCAAGAGACGTGGAGTGATACAGGAATTTCACGGAATGGCATCTCAGTCAGCAAAATACCAGGTGCATTCGAGTTCTAAGGCCTCCGATTTTTTTTCTCCGGACTGGAAAGAGATAGAAACATGCACATTGTTTTAAAATGAGGCCGCGTTCATTGTCAATACGTCCCAGAGATGGCAGCACCGTACGGCAGATGGAATTTTACCGCCAGAGGCGAGAATGAGAACTGTTTTAAATACTTATAATGGCGACGTTTTCCTTACTTGAACAACGTGCAATCATTCGTTTTCTGAATTTGCGTGGTGTGAAACCAATTGAAATTCATCGACAGTTGAAGGAGACATGTGGTGATGGAGTTACGGATGTGTCGAAAGTGCATTAGTGGGTGCGACAGTTTAATGAAGGCAGAACATCGTGTGATAACAAACCGAAACAACCTCGGGCTCGCACAAGCCGGTCTGACGACATGATCGAGAAAGTGGAGAGAGTTGTTTTGGGGATCGCCGAATGACTGTTGAACAGATCGCCTCCAGAGTTGGCATTTCTGTGGGTTCTGTGCACACAATCCTGCATGACGACCTGAAAATGCGAAAAGTGTCATCCAGGTTGGTGCCACGAATGCTGACGGACGACCACATGGCTGTCCGTGTGGCATGTTGCCAAGCAATGTTGACAAACAACGACATCAAGAATGGGACTTTCTTTTCGTCGGTTGTGACAATGGATGAGACGTGGATGCCATTTTTCAATCCAGAAACAAAGCGCCAGTCAGCTAAATGGAAGCACACAGATTCACCGCCACCAAAAAAATTTCGGGTAACCGCCAGTGCTGAAAAAATGATGGTGTCCATGTTCTGGGGCAGCGAGGGCGTAATCCTTGCATTCCAAAGGGCACTACAGTAACAGGTGCATCCTACGAAAATGTTTTGAAGAACAAATTCCTTCCTGCACTGCAACAAAAACGTCCGGGAAGGGCTGCGCGTGCGCTGTTTCACCAAGACAACGCACCCGCACATCGA
Organism: Schistocerca cancellata; assembly: GCF_023864275.1. Lineage (NCBI taxonomy): Eukaryota > Metazoa > Arthropoda > Insecta > Orthoptera > Acrididae > Schistocerca > Schistocerca cancellata. The sequence goes on from NC_064631.1 coordinate 402,572,629, forward strand.
GCTAACGTTATTCAAAAATTTCTTCGTGATAACAACTTTGAAGTGATTCCTCATGCTCCCTATTCACCTGACCTGGCTTCTAGTGACTTTTGGCTTTTTCCAACAATGAAAGACACTCTCCGTGGCCGCACATTCACCAGCCGTGCTGCTGTTGCCTCAGCGATTTTCCAGTGGTCAAAACAGACTCCTAAAGAAGCCTTCGCCGCTGCCATGGAATCATGGCGTCAGCGTTGTGAAAAATGTGTACGTCTGCAGGGCGATTACGTCGAGAAGTAACGCCAGTTTCATCGATTTCGGGTGAGTAGTTAATTAGAAAAAAAATCGGAGGCCTTAGAACTTGAATGCACCTCGTATTTATATGAGCGTATTTATGAGCCACAGGTTGATTAAGGTACATATCAGTAGGTTATCCACAGTCACTAGAGAAAAAGTGATCGGAAGTTATTGTACTTGAGACAGTGTTCAGCAACTGTTAAAATTTCTTGATCAATTGGATTATTCAAATTTTTCCCAGAAATATTTATAATTACGGACAAGAAAGTGGTCTTAGGATTAATACCTGAGACCTGGTCAAAATAGGAGAATAGCTAGGAGGGATGTACCTATCAGGCCAGTTATGGAAGGATAGTACACTACCAGCAAAATACTAAAGGAATCTACAGGTTTTACCGTACAAGAGATGATGAACAGGAAAGCCAGAACTGTAATAACCATCGTAGTGATAGCAATAATGTGAGGTGGTATGGAAGAGTCAGTTAGACAGCCCACCTCTCGCCTAGCGCTAAGAGACACTAATAGGACTTGGAGACAAGCAATTTGTACTGAAGGCGAGAGAATCAGTGAGTGTTCACCTGAGAGAGGAACCAGCTCTTCTGACAACCCCATAAACATTTGACTTGTATGTGAGTCAGCTTTTATAAGGCATCAAGAAGGACTAGAGGTAAAAAGAATCATTATTAGAGGAACAGTTAAAGGAGCAGTCAGACTTGTCGAAACCGTTGCGTCCGCAGCTTGTGGTCGTGCGGTAGCGTTCTCGCTTCCCACGCCCGGGTTCCCGGGTTCGATACCCGGCGGGTTCAGGGATTTTCTCTGCCTCGTGATGACTGGGTGTTGTGTGATGTCCTTAGGTTAGTTAGGTTTAAGTAGTTCTAAGTTCTAGGAGACTGATGACCATAGCTGTTAAGTCCCATAGTGCTCAGAGCCTTTTGAACCATTTTTTTGAAACCGTTGCAAATTGGACGTGTTAATGACACAGACCTGTCATTAGTGATCAACACTGAAAGCAATGTATGTTTGATTAACGGAACATGTTGGGAGGTGATTAAGAAACATGGGAAGGCAGTTACTTAACCCGTAGAACGTGTGATTTTATGCAGAGTGATTTTGAGTTTCTCAGTAGGTCTGTAGTCCGTAGCTGGTGGTCGGGTGGTGTTAGTACGAAAAAATCATAAATACAAAAAAGTAAAATAAAATAAGAAGTAAACATAGACAAACCCGCTAAATCCTCTCCCTGATCCTTTGATTCTAGAAGACGTTGCTTGGGCATGTGGACGGGATGGCCTGGACTCGGGCGTCGACCCCTGCCCTACACGTCGACCTATCCTGCACCGGTTCTTTAGATTAAAAAAAAGAAAAGTGGTTAGCATTGCTGCCTGTGGATCACGGGGTCACATTTTCGATTCCCGGCACGGTCAGAGATTTTCTCATCATTCGGGAAGAGGGCGAGACGGGACTGAGCAAACATTGGAAATTTCGACGGGCACTGATAACCGCGATGTTGAGCGCCCCAAAAGCCAGACATCATCAATATCATCATCATCGGTAGGTCTGTAAAGCGAAAAGCTAACATGAAATTTTTGGTAGAAGGAATTAATATCCGACAAACGTCACTTGAATATAGGTTAACGAAGGCCATCTGATACACTTATTTGTGAGGGATATGGTGTTTTGTGAGAATTATGCCGTGGTGTAAATCTTCCTTTAAATAACGGATAGCTTCCAAACGGCCATCAGGACGTAGAATATATTTCCTTATTTAGTATTCATAATTGATGCCCAGGCATTTGGCGACACTTATATTGTACCATTTGTTGTATCAAGCAACATCTTGCTTAGTCTCCCCTCAGATTAGGCCACTTTCGTTTTGGCTCACCCTCCCCACATAGTAATAGATTTCCGTCAACAAGTGTCAACTAGTCAACATATCTTAGTTGGGAACTTCAATTCTCGCAAGGTGTTTAATAGAGTCGAACCTTGTATGTTATCGTATACCTTGCTGGAATCTATGAAGAGCAGTTTAGTATCAATATTAAGTTGCCAGCTTTTTTCAGTAAGTTATCTCATAGTAAATACGTGACCGGCTGTGGATCTACTTCCCTTAAATACACACTGATCTGCAAAGTGGTGTGATAGCAATTTTATATAGGCTTGTCTTTTATTTATTTTTAATATTTATTACGTTTTAACCATTTTCCCTTCTATTTATGTTAGGGGCTCATAAACTCGTCGTTCAACGTCCATAAATCACACACACACACACACACACACACACACACACGCGCGCGCGCGCGCACATGCACATGTACAGGGCCGTGAGACCTGAGTTCTCGCGGTGAATAAATTTTTCACATAACTTACGGGAATGCAGCCGGGTGACATCGTCGACAACCGCCGATATTTCGACATGAGACCACACTGTCATTTTCAACGCAACGGTGCAATAGGAAAGCGCCGTGCAAAATAATTTAAAACCTCTGTCTGCAGTGTACTTCCGGAAAGATAAGACGCCAGAAGTTATCGATAGTGAGAATTACTGAACAACGAGTGAGGTAGCATTAACTATCACTCTCTGTTTTCTGACAAGAGAGAGAGAGAGGGTTCAACGCAGAATTTAAGCAAAAATCTCCGTCTTTATTTACAAGGTTACTTACTAATTTAGCCGAACAGTGTGGCCGCGAGGTTTGAGGCGCCTTGTCACGGATTGGTTTGAGTACTCCCTCGAGCATGGGTGTGTGTGTTGCTCTTAGCATAAGTTAGTTTATGTAGTGTGTAAGTCTAGGTACCGATGACCTCAGAAGTTTGGTCCCATAGGAATTCACATACATTTGAACATTTTTGTTAATTAATTCCTGTTACTTTCTTTACAACACTAACCCATTAGCTGGAAGCGCACGCCAGGAACTACCGACCGTTGCTGTGTTTCGAAATGTGTAGATCGTTTTTGATATTAGGAGGTTATGGGTTTTGTTGATTAGGTGTTCTGCGAAAGTTGAATGTGTGCTGTCACTCTTTAGAGCTCTCATGTGCTCTGTGTACCTCGTTCGGAAGTTTCTGCATGTTTGTCTTATGTATTGGGCCTGACAGGAGTTGCACGCAAGTTGATGTATTCCAGCGTTGCTGAATTTGTCTGAGGTTTTTCTGAGTGGTCTTCGCATTTTCTGAACTGTGTTGTTTGTTCTGAATGTTATTAAGATCCCTTGCTTTTTCAAGATGTTTCCAGTTACATGTAATTTTTGTTATTGTGTGTTAGTGTGTAACATTTGTCTCTCTTTCTGATGTGGTGTGGTTTGCTGTGTTGTCTGTGTCTACTACCTCTGAGTTTTCAGCTCCTTTCGTTGCGCTCTTGAGTGGCTGGCCGCTATTTTTGTGTTTCATTTTTACCTTTTTGAGTTTGCTTATGATGTCTGTTTTGAAGTCATTTTCAACCGCAATTTGTTTGATTACAATTAGTTACTGTGTGTAGTTTTCTGGTTTAAGAGGTGTACTGTTTATCCTGTGAAGCATGTGTGTGACACTGATATATATTTATGCACTGTCAGATGGTTAGATGAACTGTGGATAACAGTGCTTGTGGATGTGGGTTTTCTGTAGATGGAGAATTAATGTTGGTGATTATTTCTTGTGATTGTAAGATCCAAGAAATTTTGTTCTTGTTACTTTTTTCTATTTCTATTTTTTTTACGTGGGAGAAAGAGCAGGATTCCACGTAGAATTTAAGCAAAGACTTCCATATCTATTTACAAGATTATTTGAAGATTATTTGACTATTGGAGAACACTTTGCTTTCCGGAATTACACTGCAGACAGAGGTTTTAAATTCCTCTGCACAGCGCTTTCCTATTGCACTGTTACCTTGAAAATGACAGTGTGGTCTCATGTCGAAATAACGGCGGTTGTCGACGACTTCACCAGCTGCATTCCCGTAAGTTATCTGAAAACTTCATGCACCGGGCGAAACTCAGGTCTCACAGCCCTGTACATGTGCTTGTACAGGTGTGTGTCTGTGTGTGTGTGAGTGTGTGTGTGTGTGTGTGTGTGTGTGTGATTTATGAACGTTGAGCGACGAGTTTATCAGCCCCTTACGCATGTTACTCTAGTGCCGTAACATAGATGGGAATGTGGTTAAAACGCATAAAATATTAAAAATAAATACAAGACAAGGCTATATAAAATTGCTGTCACACCGCTTTGTAGATCATTGTGTATTTATGGGAAGTAGATCCACAGCTGGTCACGTATTTACTATGAGATGTGTTGTTGTTGTGGTCTTCAGTCCTGTGACTGGTTTGATGCAGCTCTCCATGCTACTCTATCCTGTGCAAGCTTCTTCATCTCCCACTAACTACTGCAACCTACATCCTTCTGAATCTGCTTAGTGTATTCATCTCTTGGTCTCCCTCTACGATTTTTACCCTCCACCCTCAACGCTCCCCTCCAGTGCTAAATTGCTGATCCCTTGATACCTCAGAACATGTCTTACCAACCGATCCCTTCTTCTAGTCAAGTTATGCCACAAACTCCTCTAATCCCCAATTCTATTCAATACCTCCTCATTAGTTATGTGATCTACCCATCTAATCTTCAACATTCTTCTGTAGCACCACATTTCAAAAGCTTCTATTCTGTTCTTGTCCAAACTATTTATCGTCCAAGTTTCACTTCCATAGATGGCTACACTCCATACAAATACTTTCAGAAACGACTTCCTGACACTTAAATCTATACTCGATGTTAACAAAATTCTCTTCTTCAGAAACGCTTTCCTTGCCATTGCCAGTCTACATTTTATATACTCTCTACTTCGACCATCATCAGTTATTTTGCTCCCCAAATAGCAAAACTCATTTACTACTTTAAGTGTCTCATTTCCTAATCTAATTCCCTCAGCATCACCCAACTTAATTCGACTACATTCCATTATGCTCGTTTTGCTTTTGTTGGTGTTCATCTTATATCCTCCTTTCAAGACACTATCCATTCCGTTCAACTGCTCTTCCAAGTCCTTTGCTGTCTCTGACAAAATTACAATGTTATCGGCGAACCTTAAAGTTTTTATTCCTTCTCCATGGATTTTAATACCTGCTCAGAACTTTTCTTTTGTTTCCTTTACTGCTTGCTCAATATACAGATTGAATAACATCGGGGTGAGGCTACAACCCTGTCTCACTCCCTTCCCAACCACTGCTTCCCATTCGTGACCCCCTCGACTCTTAACTCTGCCATCTGGTTTTTGCACAAATTGTAAACAGCCTCTCGCTCCCTGTATTTTACACCTGCCACCTTCAGAATTTGAAAGAGAGTATTGCAGTCCACATTGTCAAAAGCTTTCTCTAAGTTTACAAATGCTAGAAACGTAGGTTTGCCTTTCTTTAATCTCTCATCCAAGATACGTCGTAGGGTCAGTACTGCCTCACGTGTTCCAATATTTCTACGGAATCCAGACTGGTCTTCCCCGAGGTCGGCTTCTACTAGTTTTTCCATTCGTCTGTATAGACTTCGCTTTAGTATTTTGCAGTCGAGACTTATTAAACTGATAGTTCGGCAATTTTCGCATCTGTCAACACCTGCTTTCTTTGGGATTGGAATTATTATATTCTTCTTGAAGTCTGAGGGTATTTCGCCTGTCTCACATACCTTGCTCACCAGATGGTAGAGTTTTGTCAGGACTGGCTCTCCCAAGGCTGCCAGTAGTTCTAATGGAGTGTTGTCTACTCCCGGGGCCTTGTTTCGACTCAGGTCTTTCAGTGCTCTGTCAAACTCTTCACGCAGTATCGTATCTCCCCTTTCATCTTCATCTATATCCTCTTCCATTTCCATAATATTCTCCTCAAGTATATTGCCCTTGTATAGACCATCATTCCACCTTTCTGCTTTCCCTTCTTTGCTTAGAACTGGGTTTCCATCTGAGCTCTTGATATTCATACAAGTGGTTCTCTTTTCTCCAAAGGTCTCTTTAATTTTCCTGTAGGCAGTATCTATCTTACCCCTAGTGAGATAAACCTCTACATCCTTACATTTGTCCTCTAGCCATCCCTGCTTAGCCATTTTGCGCTTCATGTCGATCTCATTTTTGAGACGTTTGTATTCCTTTTTGCCTGCTTCATTTACTGAATTTTTATATTTTTTCCTTTCATCAATTAAATTCAATATTTCTTCTATTACCCAAGGATTTCTAGTAGCCCTCGTCTTTTTACCTACTTTATCCTCTGCTGCCTTCACTATTTCATCCCTTAAAGCTACCTCTTCTTCTTCTGCTGTATTTCTTTCCCCCATTCGTGTCAGTTGTTCCCTCATGCTCTCCCTGAAACTCTGTACAACTTCTGGTTTGGTCAGTTTATCCAGGTCCCATCTCCTTAAACTCCCACCTTTTTGCAGTTTCTTCAGTTTTAATCTACAGTTCAGAACCAATAGATTGTGGTCAGAGTCCACATCTGCCCCTGTAAATGTCGTACGATTTAAAACCTGGTTCCTAAATCTGTCTTACCATTATATAACCTATCTGAAACCTGTCAGTATCTCCAGGCTTCTTCCATGTATACAATTATGATTCTTGAACCATGTGTTAGCTATGATTAAGTTGTGCTCTGCGCAAAATTCTACCAGGCGGCTTCCTCTTTTATTTCTTCCCCCCATCCATATTCACTTACTTCGTTACCTTCTTTCTCTTTTCCTACTACCGAATTCCAGTCACCCATGACTATATATTTTTCGTCTCCCTTCACTATCTGAATAATTTATTTCATCATACATTTCTTCAATTTCTTCGTCATCTGCAGAGCTAGTTGGCATATAAACTTGTACTACTGTAGTAGGCGTGGGCTTCGTGTCTATCTTGGCCACAATAATGCGTTCAGTATGCTGTTTGTAGTAGCTTACCCGCACTCCTATTTTTTATTCATTATTAAACCTACTCTTGCATTACTCCTATTTTATTTTGTATTTATAACCCTGTATACGCCTGACCAAAAGTCTTGTTCCTCCTACCACCGAACATCACTAATTCCCACTATATCTAACTTTAACCTTTCCATTTCCCTTTTTAATTTTCTAACCTACCTGCCGGATTAAGGGATCTGTCATTCCACGCTCCGATCCGTAGAACGACATTTTTCTTTCCCCTGATATCGACTATGAGATAACTTATTGAAAAAAGCTGGCAACTTAATATTGATACGATAACATACACTATTCAGCTCTATTAAACACCTTCCGAGAATTCAGTTTTCCAACTATGATATGTTGACTTGTTGACACTTGTTGACAGAAATCCGTTAATAAGTGGGTAGAAACTAAGCAGGGTGAGCTAAAACGAAAGTGGCCTATTCTGAGGGGAGACTAACCAAGATGTTGCTTGATACAACAAATGGTACAATATAAGTGTCGCCAGATGCCCGGGCATCAATTATTAATACTAAATAAGGGAATATATCCAATGCCCTGATGGCCGATTGGAAGCTATCTGTTATTTAAAGGAAGATTTGCACCATGGCATAATTGTCATAAGACTTCATATACCTCCTTCGTTAAAGTATATTCAAATGACGTTTGCCGGATGTTAATTCCTTGTACCCAATATTTTATGTTGGCTTTTCGCTTTACAGCCGCTTTCCATGAATGATCACGATAGCAGCAGTAGAACAGTCGACCAGCTTCGCCGTTCCGAGATCCTCTTTCGCAGACACCGGCCATAAGAATCCGCCCTTTATCAGAGTCCCGTATGTCAGTGAATTTCAACATCTGACGCCCGTACCGTTGCTATAATGATTCACAATCCGTCTCTGCTCCATTTTGTTACATTAACTGATCAAAAGTATCCGGACCCCTATTAGATGACATTAACATGGGGTGTGTCACCCCTTCACATTTATGATGCCTTCAGCTCTGCTGAGTTCACTTACAATACGGTGTCTGCATGTCTGTGGAGGTCTGTCAGCTCATTCTTCGTCAAGAGCCAAAACCAGCGAGGATAATAGTGTTGAACGCTGGGATTTGGAGTGAAGTCGATGTTTTAACTTACCCCAACGGTTGTAAGAAAATGAAACACCTACAGATGTCCTTATAATGTCACATATTGTGTAGCTACCAGTCTCGGAGCTTCGCCGAAATTGGTAGCTACACAGTAATTTACATCGTAAGGACGGCTGTAGATGCTTCATTTTCTTACAGTAGTGAACGGCCGTCGTTCCCTAGACCTCCAGTCGCAAGGATGGACATGCAAAATACCCCAGAAGTGCTCCACTGCATTCAGATCGGGACTTTTGGCAAGCCAGTCCATTTCAGGAATGTTATTGTTCGTAAACCTAAACCCCACTGAAGCTGCTTTATGACAAAGTGTATTGTCATAATGAACCATCAAAGTCTCCGAACAGGCCACACCATAGCCACAAAGAAGCTCACATACCGTGACACCGCCTCTTTTCTACTTCCCTCTGCACTGACATGGTGGCAGGTAACGTTCTCCAGTCATTCGCCAAACCCAAACCATTCCATTGTATTATCAAAGGTTATAGGGTAATTCATCACTCCAACTCACTCGTTCTTAATCATCGACTGTCCAGTGGCGTCGTTGTTTACATCAAGTCATGCTTCGCTTAGCCCTGACTACAGAAACGTGTAGCTTATGAGCAGCTGCTAGACCACTGTAATCCCTACGAACAGTCGTTGTGCTAGCTGTGTCTGCTCGTAGCACTTCGGAACTTGCAAATGATTCCATCAGCTAATTTCACCAATTTTTTACAACCGCTCTCCACTAAGCTCGATGGTCCCTGTCTATCGGAACATGAGGACAGCCTGGTCTTTGTTTAGCTGTCTTTGTTCCTTCGCGTTTCGATTTCGAAATCTCGTCACCAACACTCAGCTTTGCCATCTTTTGAAGGGTTGAAACGTGCCTGGTTGATTTATTACTCAGGTGATATCCAGTGACTAGTCGATGTTCGAAATCATTGAGATCTTCTGACCTACACACTCTGCAACTCTTTTTGAGTCATCAGTCTTCTAGCTGGTTTATCCTTGCTATCTACGTCCTCAGTTATTTGCTAGATGTATTCCGATCTCTGTATTCCTCTACAGCTTTCACCCTGTACGGTTCCCCCCTAGTGCGATGGAAGTTATTCCCTGATGTCATTAGAGACGTCCTACCATCCTGTCTCTTCTTCTTGTCAGTTTTTTCCATATATTCCTTTCCTCGCCAGTGAGAACTCCCTCATTGCTTACCTTATCAGCCCAGGTAATCTTCACATCTCAAATGCTACGATTCTCTTTTTTTCAGTCCTTGTCTCACTACCGTACAATGCTGTGCTCCAAACATAGATTCTCATAAATTTCTTCTACGATTCTCTCATTTTCAGTCCTTGTCTCACTACCATACAATGCTGTGCTCCAAACATAGATTCTCATAAATTTCTTCCTCAAATTAAGGCCTATGTTTTATACTAGTAGATTTCTCCCGGCCAGGAATGCCATTTTACCAGTGCTAGTCTAATTTTTAAGGTCTTCTTTGCTCCGTCCATCATGGGTTATTTGTTGCCTTCGTAATCACTAATGCTGATGATAAGTTTCTCGCTGTTCTTACTCCTGCTACTTTTAATTACTTCCGTCTTTCTTCGATTTACTCTGACTCCATATTCTGTACTCATTAGACTGCTCATTCCAGCCGCGCGGGATTAGCCGAGCGGTCTGGGGCGCTGCAGTCATGGACTGTGCGGCTGGTCCCGGGGGAGGTTCGAGTCCTCCCTCGGGCATGGGTGTGTGTGTTTGTCGTTAGGATAATTTAGGTTAAGTAGTGTGTAAGCTTAGGGACTGATGACCTTAGCAGTTAAGTCCCATAAGATTTCAAACACATCTGAACATTTGAACTGCTCATTCCATTCAACAATCCAGTAATTCTTATTCAGTTTCACTAAAGAGAGCAATGTCATCAACGAATCTTATGATTGATATCCTTTCACCTTGAATTTTGTTTCTACTCTTGAATCACTCTATATGTCCCTCATTCGTTCTTCGATATATTGACTGAACAGAAGGGGGCGGAGAACTGCATTTCTATCTTACACCCTTTTTAATCCGAGCACTGATCCCTCTTGGTTCTTATACATATTGTACTTTACCCGTCTTTCCGTACACTCTTACTCCTATTTTTTCTCAGAATTTCGAACTTCTTGCATCATCTGACACTGTCGAAAGTTTTTTCCAGGTCTTCATATTCTATGAACGTCCCTTGGTTTTTCTGTAGTCTTGTTTCCTTTACCTTTCCTAAAACCAAACTGATCGTCATCTAACATATTCTCAATTTTCTTTTCATTCTTCTGTGTACTATTCTGGTGTTACTGCTTTTCTACTGACAACACAGTACTCCCCGCCCGCTTTTATACAGCCGGGTCCGCCTCTCGTGACATCTAGCGGCCAAATCCGCGTTATATGGGGCGTCCGGGTACTTTTGATGCAGTGTACTTTCCTTATCGCGCCACGTTCACGCAAAGCCAGTAAGCAGCATTGAGTATCGAGGTGTGCAGTGGTGTCACATTGTTTTGGCTCATCAGTGGGGATGCAGATGTAAAAAGAAATTTACGCAGCAGCTGTGAAACGTCCGTTTGCCGCGGTGACAGTTAACGCAACGCGAGTGCCTCGAGCTGTGTCAGGCACTGCCGGAAGACGGCGCCCGCGTTCCCCGGTGTCGCGCAGCGTGTGTGACGTGAGACCGGCCCGTGGCCGGCTCCCGGGACTGATTAGCCGTATCAGCAGCGCAGCTGATACCGCCAGTACCGGCGGCCACGCCTGCAGGTGAGTACTGCACACTGCCCCTGTCCTCATGTATTAATTAATTTCCCAGTGTGTGTGCGCGTTATATGAGAGCGAGACCTACTGGCATACCGTTCGACGCTTTCCTTATCATCGTGCTTACATTACCCTGTTTGTATTTGCCTGCGTAGCTGCTAGCACCAGACGTCTTTGTCTTTACTCGCCTCCAATGCTCGGCGATTACAGCCTCGGAAGCAAGTAGTGCAACTTTAAGACGGTGACACTGTATTTTAAGACGGTGACGTTGTTGAGTCTTGTTCCGCAGATGCGCGTGGCCAAAGAGAAAAGTGTATTTAGCCCTTAAAGTATGATGAAAATAATCCCAATAAAAATCCTCTCTGCACTTTACGGCGTAATGATAGAAAATAAAATCCACCTGCGATGACTTAATCTCATGATTGTACCTTCAGCAGAAGGCGAAACGCTGGATTTTATTTTACAATCTGACGTTACCGCGCTCTTCGCGAAATTATACGGAAACTGACTACAGCCTTCACTACTACCACTCGTAGAGAAGAAAAAAATAATTCTGTATTTGAGCAAAAAGTGATTAATACTTAAATAAATCTAATCGCTAGAGAAGCTTGACACTGATAGGGAGAAAACAAGGGTTTAATGTAATTTGTTAAATAATTTTTTCTGTTATGGGATGTAGGTCTCGGTTTGCAAAACACTGTGTTTTCTTGTTACCAAACATGTTTCAGCACCTCTGTGCCATCATCAGTGGGTATTGTTTATTGGACAACTGTAAAAATGAACATATATTAGGTTGTAAGTTATCTAACAAAATACAGCCTAAAGACAGTTTTTGTTCGTTATTCCTCTTACCTTGATTTTACGTTATATGGTTTTGCAGATCCATCTGTATGGTGTCCTGCGCTGATACCTTGTCATCTGTAAACTAAACGATGTAAATGTGAATTTCGTCAGCGAGTTATCCTATCCCTTAATTTTTAAAAACGTGATTTTGGTGTGGAAACGTGTTTTGTGTACGTATTTGTTATTACTCACATGATGCCATACCAAAATCACGTTTTTAAAATATCAAGCGATAGGATAACTCGTTCATAAAATTCACATTTACATCGTTTGGTTTGCAGATGAGAAGCTGTCAATGCAGCACACGATACAGATGGTTCTGCAGAACAATATAACGTAAAATCCAAGTGAGAAGAGTAACGAACAAAAGATGTCTTTAGGCTTCATTTTGTTGGATAAATCACTTCTACAGTTGTCCAGTAAACAAAACTCACTGATGATGGCACAGAGGTGTTGAAACATGTTTGGGTGACAAGAAAAAACTGTTTTACAAAAAATGCGTAACCTATAGCCCATAACACAACTGCAAACACGGAAGAAATACAAGAGCTGCAAACCCAAAAGATGAAAAATTTTTAATGTACAAAAACTTTTAATGCCTAGATTGCAATTTTCGCTATATAATTAAAGCTCGATTACTAGTTTCGGTTACTTTTCTATACCCACCTTCAGCTCAATTCGTAAAAACTTGACCTGCACAACTCTCGCATTGAGCGTTCCGTACAAACTTAATTATGTATACAGACAGTTCATCCATCCCGGAAATCGATAATTTCGTCGATTTTTTTCTCTTATCGACATTCATACTGAAAAGTTATCGGTCCCAGGGCTTCCAAGACTTTCGATAATGTTTTAATTTCAAGTTTGAAGTCGGATAACAAGTGACAAAATATTTTTTTCGTATAGTATGACTACAAATTAACAATTGTCGGATTTTTTCCTTTGGTTCTATGGTGAAACCTTGCTTCTTGGCAAATATCACGATCTTACGTCAACGTGAAATATCCTGTAGCTTTTGATGAGTGAGTTTGCGAGTATCAAAATATGTGACTTAAATGGCCATATCTTTTGATTGCATCGTCTTAGAAGCAAATTTTTATTATACAGCCAAATGACCACCGACCTTAGTATGTGACACAAATTGTGAGTTGATACGTCTACCCATTCCTGAGCAAAAAGGGTTTTGAACAATCGGACGGACAGACAAACAGACAGACGAACAACAAAGTGATCAGATAAGGGTTCCGTTTTTATCGACTGAGATATGGAACCCGTAAAGAAAGTGAATAAGCATTGAAAACCACGATCACTAGCTGTAGTCATGCAGAATCCGCTCGTATTATGGACCAATAAGACTATGACAGTATGTAGTTAAAAATCTCATCCTGACGAGCAAGGTTGTAAACAATAATCTCGCACGCAGACGGTAATAAAGAAGAAAAACTGCGGATTGCATTAGAATATATTGCACCAAATACTCATTAAAAGTAATTTTTATTAATGTAACTCTCCATAACATAGCACGAATGCATGTCATTGCATGATGACTGAGTGAGTTGAGTGATACGAATATAGTAACAAAAGAAATGAAACTGGTAGACACGATTTAATTGTGTAATGAAAACTGTTGTTTAGGCACGGAGAGTTTTTTTACATTAAAATGTTTTATTTGGTAAAGATAATTCCATAAATCCCGTAATTTAATACAGTCATTCGAAACGACAAACTGAGATTTGTTATGCTGAAACTATAAACAGATAAATAGGCACCAGAATTCTAGACAAAAAGGAATTCATCGCTAGTTTATTTGTGCTTATGATCCACTCACGAGTCTATTTTCTGAGCTCCAGAAGGTAGTACGCTTTTATACTATATTCTAATAGCGATATACGAATATAATGAGAAGACTGTAAACTGTATAGGAAGAGCATTGCGATATCTAAGACGGTAGATTAAGCGAGCTCAACAAAGATACGGTGAACATTTTATAAACAACTCTCTCATCTGATTATGGCAACAACAACCTGTTCACATATCTCTTCAGGAAGGATAATGTTACGAGTGTATCTGGAGTAAACCTTGGAAACGAAGTAGAGATGCATTTCATGTGTATTGTGGGAGTATCATTTATAATTTTGTTATATCAACATTCACTGACGGGGGAAACGTGTAGTGGCAATGTAATCAGTTTGGCTTTCGAATTTCCGCCTGAGACAGTGAACGAGAACAACGACTGTTCGCACTCCTGTCCCTCTCTTTTACTTTACTGTTTAAGAACTGTTAGTTTTTCGAATAGCTTTACTTCGGTTGCGACAATAAGGTACTGAGACTGATTTTCTTTGCAACCCTGCAGGCTTGTGCAGGTAAAATATCTTTTACCTTGGTCTATAAGCTGCTTCTAGTCCAAGTGGCACATCGATGCAACTGCAGAACGAATGTTGAAGATGAAGACGGCAGTGGACGACCATCAACCTCACAGACGGATGTGAACTTGGCCAGGGTGCAAGAATTGTTCATAAAGAGTGGGTGCCTCGTGAACAAACAGTTAACCAATATTACTACAAAGAAATTTTAGAAAGACTTCGTAAAAGAGTTCTTCGTGTCCGTGCCGACATTGTTGATAATTGGATTCTGCATCACGATAATGCACCATCCAATACTGCTCAGTCAGTACAGCAATTTTTAACCTCAAAACAAATTTCAGTACTACCACAGCCATCTTATCTCTCCATACGACTTTTTTCTATTTCCAAGAGTCAAAACGGCAGTCAAGGGACACCATTTTCAAATAACACAAGATGTCCAATAGGCTGTGACGAGGGTCTTGGAGGATATTACAGAAGATGAGTTCCAGAAATGTTACCATTAATGGCAGAAGAGCTGGAAAAAGTGTGTGCAATCAGAAGGGAACTACTTTGAAGGAGACAACACTAAACTGACTAAAACGGTAAGCAACATTTTTTTTTCACATCAGTCTCATTACTTTATTGTCGATCCTCGTAGTTTTTTTCGTTACTGAAATATTTCTTCATCACGGCTTACTCCTCACAAGGGAAACTTCCCATCGCACTCCCCTCAGATTTGGTGATAAGAGGGCCCTTTAGTCAGCTCGTCAAAAACTGAATACAGATCAAGCTTGAAAACAGGAAGAAGGTGTACTGAGCTTAAAAAAAAATAGAAACAGTGAACGGTCCGTGAACAAGAAGTGCGATATAGAACAGCGAGGAAAATATATAGCATTGTGATTAAATGGTTACGGTGTTCGACTGCGAAGCGAACGAGCCGTGTTTAAACCTCCTTCGTGCCTTTTTTTCCGCTGTTCGCTTTATTCAAATTTGCGTCTGTGTCGTGGTGTTACGTCCGTTTGCAGCAGCGGGGCGTAAGGTAGGGACCTATAATGAACGTTGATAGTGCACAACTTCACTATAAGCAGCCAAAAGGAAGCGGCTTTCGAATGGGAATCGGAAACGTATGACGACAAGGCAACGAGTCAACCGAATCCTCCGCCAGAAAAAACGTCTAGTGAGTCATACACGGCATTAGTGACAGTACGCGTGTCATATGACAGGAATCTCTTACCGACGCACACTGGACTCGCTTTCGGCAGGACGACGGTTCAAACCCGCGTCTTGCCATCCTCATTTAGGTTTTCCGTGATTTCCCTATAGCGCTTCCGTCAAATGCCGGGATGGTTCCTTTGAAAGGGCACGGCCAACTTCCTTCCCCATTCTTCCCTAATCCGATGGGACCGATGATCTCACTGTTTGGTCCCCTCCCCCAAACCAGTCAGCCAGTCAATCAGTCTTGTCGACGCATCCAATCTGTATGACTGGTAAGTGAATGAGATATGCCTCCTTGCCCGATAGAGGTGTTCTATGAATGTGAGTGTGATCACTCCCAAAGAAATTATGAAATCCTAATAGTTTGTCACATAAGGTGCAACAAATGAACGCAAGTTTCGCAAACACAATGTTTCTCTGTGATCTGTCAAAACACATGTTTTTAATATCTTTGAAGTTGCATTCCGTTTTGGAAGTCTTGACTTTTGAATCCCTTCGTTGTAGCATAGTTCACATCCTTTGCTTGCTGTTTTCGTTTCTGTGAAACGTCTATGTGGTATCTCGCTTTCTCTCACTGTTCGTCACATTTACTTGCGACGGTAACGTATTCTCACCACATGACTCATATTCTATAAACAATGTACAGTATAACAACTGCCAAGACTACAGAAAGAGAACAATCATTTCAATGACCCGAGGAACAGTTCATAATGTTGTGAATAATATAATTACTTTTGAATACATTATGGAAGTGACAGTGATCCATGTGTTACAAATATTTACTATTAAAAACAGTCTTGATCACGATTTATTTATTAAGGTGACCGGTTTCGACCACTACTGTGGTCATCTTCAGACCATTGAGTAGAAACCTCTTTCTGCTGGAGAATCACTACTAGTAGTGCCATTTATTTATTATTCACAAATATTTACTATTAAAAACAGTCTTGATCACGATTTATTTATTAAGGTGACCGGTTTCGCCCACTACTGTAGTCATCTTCAGACCATTGAGTAGGAACCTCATTCTGCTGGAGAATCACTACTAGTAGTGATTCTCCAGCAGAAAGAGGTTCCTACTCAATGGTCTGAAGTAGTGATTCTCCAGCAGAAAGTGGTTCCTACTCAATGATCTGAAGATGACCACAGTAGCGGTCGAAACCGATCACCTTAATAAATAAATCGTGATCAAGACTGTTTTTAATAGTAAATATTTGTGAATAATAAATAAATGGCTACTAGTAGTGATTCTCCAGCAGAAAGAGGTTCTTACTCAATGGTCTGAAGTAGTGATTCTCCAGCAGAAAGTGGTTCCTACTCAATGATCTGAAGATGACCACAGTAGCGGTCGAAACCGGTCACCTTAATAAATAAATCGTGATCAAGACTGTTTTTAATAGTAAATATTTGTGAATAATAAATAAATGGCACGAGGGTAGGTTCGAACAGGGCTCGTCCTCGTGGCAGTCCAACACCATGACCACTTACCCACGACGCAGCTGCTGTTCCAGCCTGGTCTTTATTGCACTTCTTGTGTTTGGAATGTTTTTTCACAGTTCAGTACACCTTCTTCCTGTTTCCATGCTTGATTTGCGTTCAGTTTTTGACGGGGGTATCCACTGGGCCATCTCACCTCTAAACCTGAGGGGAGTGGGATGGGAAGTTTCCCTTGTCAGTAACCTTGTTACATACCAACGGCGTACCCGGAACTTGATCGTCGGGGAGGAGGTGGCGATCTCATATTGGTTTCGTGGAAGGGAAAGTGTTGGAGGAATCGAAGTACAACTTATGACAAAATATATGTCAAAAATGTAGTGACAGTGTGACTATTGATCACCATACATATTGATAGTACCGTTTTATAATAGGCAACTGCTATCTACTGTTGCTGCAGCTGCAAACTAAAAACTATGTAAAACTAAGTAAATACTTTAGCCTAGCATGTGACTGCAGTACTGATACAGGTCCGACGGCTCAGTTTTCAATTATTTGTGCGCTACTGCACAAATGATGCGGTAGTAGAACAGGACTTCTTGGCGGTATAACCACAAGACGTCACACAAAACGTTGTGACTGAAAGATGTTATGAAAATAGTCAAAAGCGTTGTTATTTTCATTCGTGCACGCGGACGTAATCAACGAAAATTTAAAGAACTACTGAATGAATTGCAAGCTTGTTACGGTAATGATGTCCTGCGTGCTACTGTCAGAGGGCTAAGTAAAGGAGAAGTGCAGGAACGGTTTGTCAATTTGAAACCTGAAATTATTTTATTCTTACAACACAGCACTAAAAATGGCGAGCACTTGCAGCTTTTCTGTCCAATGTTACACAAAAATTCAACAAAAGCAAATTGGAATTTCTAGGACCAAACAGGATAACTGGGCATATGACTAATAAAATATCTGCATATGAAGCCAAATTGCAACTGTATATAAATGAACTTGAAGAAAATTATTTGTCTGATTTCCCAGCTGTTTCTGTGCTCCAATCTGACCAAACTATCGCTGCAAGTATTTACCATGACACGGCGTTTTATTTGAAAGAATATTTGCAATATATTAAAAAAGCCTATTTGTTTAATTCTCGTAGACAACTCTTAGCATGTTGAAGACGATGATCTCAAATTATATTGTCAATTTGGGTGTCATTTAACTAATCAGATAAATGAAATAATCGTACTTTCAGCAGGACATACAGCATAAACCTAAGTTTATAGGACATCATGAAAAGCAGAAGTAGACTGAATTTTGCAGATGAGAGCCTAGCAATTATAAAAGTTTACGAGACTGAACACAGTTTATTTTAAAAATTTACCTTTCTGAAGTTTCGTTTTCGAAAATGAACTACTTGAAAAACAAATATAGTTATCGATTGTCCAGTCATTTAAAAGCGCTTAGGAATGTATGCAGTACAAACAACACATGTATAGACAAAATACCCACAAAGTAAAACACATGTCATATTAATAACATCTTTATTTTTACACGTGAGTTTGGTGTGCAGTGAAAATGAATAAAAGCCCATTTTTAAGAACTGTAGCTTTTTTTTATAGCCTTTGGCATGTGGAGGCTATCGGGAATGGAGGGGCACATCGGCTTTTTGTTATTTTGGAAGTCTGATTATAATAACATTGGAATACAGTTTATATGGTCATTTGAATAATATATCATTATTTTTTAACGATAAGGCTAACTGATCGTGCATGGAAGTAGTTTGAAATCATCTTCACAGAGAAAATACGCTAATCCCAGACTCGTTTTTGATGGTGACTCAAAGTCGTCAAATTACTAATGACTTTCTTTCTCTCCTGCATCCTTCACATGCACCTGTCAAGTGACAACAATATAAGGTTGTGCAAGACGGGTGAACTTTATTTTCGCAGGGATGGGGATAACGGCCCCATCAGGCTTGTAGGCTCTTTCTGTTAGTTCAATGAAAATTGGTCAGCAGCACTTTAGGTTGATTTCTTCTCTCCTATACAAGCTGTTGGTCATGTTTGGTCGTGTTTAAATGCAGTATTTATTTCTAGCAAGGAATATGAAATTAAATTAAAGCTGTTGCAAATCAACGCAATGAGCAGAAGAAAAATTTGTGATCGTGTCTCATATTGTCTAATAGTTTTAAATATAAGTCCAGTTACTGTTATTAATCAATTAATTATCCGCGCAGACAGACAACGCAACACCACTTCGTCAGGCAATAACAATGGTGTCGCTAAGGACGGCAGTAATTTGAAAAAGAGGACAGTCAACACGAAGTGTTCCTAATGGTACTGAATTTTAACGATCAGTACTTGGTGCCCGGCGGCCAACTTATCGCAGCCTTACTATAATTAGTCTAATGTGGGCTCATAACTTACAAACCTGTGTAGGTTACCAATTAACAATAAGATCGGCACATACGCGGCCCAGGTGACGCCTGCATTGTCAGTATTGACCCTTGTACAAAAAAGTTTGACGACCACTGTCGTAGAGGCTTAAATTTTTCACACCGCTAAGGGACCATAAACCTTAGTACGTGACATAAATTTTAACTTGATACCTATACTCGTTCCTGAGAAAAAGGGTTATTAACAGTCGGACAGAAATAGACAGACGGACGAACGGACAACAAAGTGACCCTGTAAGTGTTCAGTTTTTACGATAGAAGTTGTTGTTGTTGTGGTCTACAGAAATACGGAATAGCACAGTATCTGTTAATTGAAGATGAGGGGACATCTCTAAAAAGATCAAGCATAGATGTTGGAAAGAGAAACATGGGTACTTAAATCTGAAGAAACCTACGATAGCAGAAGAAGTACTTCAGTCGATCGACGTAAGAGTGAAGTACGAAAATATTCAGGGAAAGACAGGATTACAGCAACATAAATCAATGAAATAAATAGGAATTGCAGGGCATCCAGTGTGAAGTGACTGCAGGATAAATGTGAAGAAATCAAAAAAGAAATGGTCGGCGGAAGCACTGACTATTCGGTGAAATTAAAACCAAGGTTTGTAACATTAAGAAGGCAGTGGGAACTCCACTGGATTACGTAGAGGAAAAAGCTGATAGGTGGAAAGAGTACATTGAAGACGTCTACGAGGAGGAGGAGGAGGTGTCTGATGTCTTGATAGAAGAAGAAACTGGGGTAGATAAGGAAGACATAGATTCGGTATTAGAGTCAGAATTTAAAAGATCTTGGAAGGCTTAATCCTTTCATGGTTAAAATTCATTTTGCGTATATTTGAAAACTAAAAGGTCAAAAACTGTCGTCCTTTTTGATAAACAATTCACTTCCATTACCAAAAAAAGTTTAAGCTGATCGATGTTGAAAATCGGTGAGTGGGACAGAGGGATCCAACGAAACTAACTAGATCCAGTTTTCATGCGACTCTGTGATTTTCAGAGCTAAATTTTTAATTGTAGAATGATTCATTGGGATGGCAATTATGGAAAAATGAGTAACAAATCAGTACAACAACACATTTCTTCTCCTTACAATGAAAAAATATGAAATACGGCATACAAGCTTTCAATACAACATTTGAAGATGGCTCTGACATACCATACATCAATGTGTTCTACATTCTATGAAGTTTTCACAGTGTTCCTATTACATATAAATTATGTACAAATCAGCGGAACTACTAGGTGTTTAGTAACGTTTCAAAACAGTGACTATGATGTATAAGAAAACATAATTAGTTACTTCAGAAAAGAAGATGGTGAAAATATGACATTCCATCGGAATCTCTAAAATCACTGGGGAAATGGCAAACAAACGTTTATTAAAAACGGTGTATAGAATCTATGAAACTAGCGACGTACCATCATACTTTCGAAAAAATATCGTGCACACAATTCCGCAGCTAGTAAGGACAGATAGGTACGAAAACTATCGCGCAATCAGCTTAGCATCTCATCCATCCAAGCTGCTGACACAAAAAAAAAAAAAAAAAAAAAAAAAAAAAAAAAAAAAAAAAAAAAAAAAAAAAATGGAAAGGAAAATTAAGGATCAAACGGCTTTAGGAAAAGTAAAGACACCAGAGAGGCAGTTCTGACTTGACACTTGACAATGGAAACAAGACTGAAAAAACCAAAGCTCATGGGGTTTATGGAACTTGAAAAGGCACTTTACAATGTAAAATGGTGCAAGATATTCGAAATTCTGAGAAAAGTAGGAGTAAACTATAGGAAAAGATGGATGATAAACATTATATACAAGAACCAAGAGGGAGCAATAAGACTGGAAGACCAAGAAGGAAGCTCTCGGATTAAAAGGGGTGCAAGACAGTGGTGCAGTCTTTCACCCTTACCGTTCAATCTATACATCGTAGAAGTAATGACGGAGATAAAAGGAAAGTTTAAGATTGGGCTTAAAACTCAGGGTGGAAAGATATCTTTGATAAGATTCGCTGCAGCACAATTACATGATCTGTTGAATGGAAGGAACAGCTTAATACACGGAAGTGAAAAGAAGTTATGGGATACCTCCTAATATTCTACTGGACTTCCTTTTGTCCGACGTATTGCAGGAACTCGATGTAGCATGAACTAGACAAGTCGTTAGAAGTCTCCTTCAGAAATACGGAGCCATGCTGCCTCAGTTGCCGTCCATAATTTCGAAAGTATTGCCGGTGCAGGATTTTGTGTACGAAATGACCTCTTTGATTATTTTCCATAAATGTTCGATGGGATTCAGGTCGGGCGAAAAAAAATGGTTCAAATGGCTCTAAGCACTATAGGACTTAACATCTGAGGTCATCAGTCCCATAGACTTAGAACCAGTTAAACCTAACTAACCTAAGAACATCACACACATCCATGCCCGAGGCAGGATTCGAACCTGCGACCGTAGCAGCAGCGCGGTTCCGGACGGAAGCGCGTAGAACAGCTCGGTCACAGCGGCCGGCAGGTCGGGTGATGTGGGTGGCCAAATCATTCACTCAAACTGTCCAGAATTTTCTTCAAATCAATCACGAACAACTGTGCCTCAGTGACATAGCGTATCTATTAGAAATCCATCGTTGTTTGGGAGCGTGCAGCCCATGAACGGCTGTAAATGGTCTGCAAGTAGCTGTTAATAACCATTTCCAGTCAATGATCGGTACAGTTGGGCAAGAGGACCCAGTCCAGACCATGTAAGTACAGCCTACACCATTATGACGCCACACAAGCTTTCACAGTGCTTTCTTGACATCCTGGGTCTATGACTTCGTGGGGTCTGCGCCACACTCGAACGCAACCACCTGCTTTTATCAACTGAAATCGAGACTCATTTCTCTAGGCCGTGGTTTTCCAGGCGGCTAGGGTCCAACCGATATGATCACACGAGTCCAGCAGACGCGCTGCAGGCGATGACTTGCTGCTAGCAAAGGCACTCACGTCGGTCATTTACTGCCATAGCCCAGTAACGCCAAATTTCGGCGCACTGTCTTAACTGTTACGTTCGTCGTACGTCCCACACTGATTTCTGCGGTTTTGCTTGTGTTGCAGTGTTGCTTATCTGCTAGCACTGACAACTCTAGGCAAACACCGCTGCTCTTAGTTGTTAAGTGGTGAGATGTAACGCATGAAATTTTTCATGCTCGGTACACGCTTCACACTGTGGATATTGTAAAACTGAATTCCCTAACGATTTCCGAAATGGAATGTCCCACGCGTCTAGCTCTTACGACCATTCCGCTTTCAGAGTTTGTTAATTCGCGTTCTACGGGCATAATCACCTCGGAAATTTCACATGAATCACCTGAGCTCAAGTGACAGCCCCACCATCGCTCTGCAATTTTATATCTTGTGTGCCGATACTACCGCCAACTTTATAAGTGCAAATCACTGTCCCATGCCCTTTGTCACCTCAGTGTAAGTAGACAATAACAGCTGAGAGTGAACCGCGAAAAGACAAAAGTAGCTATAAGTAGCAGAAATGAGAATAGGGAGAACCTTGACATTGGTGGTCACAAGTAGACGAAATTAAGCAATCTTGCTGCCTTGGAAGCGAAATAACCTTGACGGACGTAGCAAAGAGGACATAAAAAGAAGACTATCACAGGTAAAGCGGACATTTCTGGCCAGTAGAAATCTATTAGACGAAATTATAGGCCTTAACGTGAGGAAGAAATTTCTCAGAACGTTCCTTTGAGCACAGCATTATTTGGCAATGAAACATTGATTGTGGGAAAACCCAGAAAAGAAGAGAATCGAAACGTCTGAGGTACACTGATAAGATAAGGTATGAGGAGTTCTCCGCGAAATCGGCGATGAAAGAGATATATGGAAATCATTTAGAAGAAGAAGTGACTGAATGATAGGACATGGATTGATGCATTAAGGAATAACCTCCGTCATACTGGAGGGAGCTGTAGAGAGTAAAAACTGTAAGGGACGACAGAGATTGAAATACATCCAGCAAATAACTGACAGCTTGTAAGTTACAAGTACTATTCTGATGTGAAGAGGTTGGCACAGAGGAGAATTCGTGGGGAGTCGCATCAAATCAGTCAGAAGACTGATGACTGAAAAAGAAGAAAATGTATACTGGCCATCGTTGTCACCCTTTCATTGAATGACATTGCGGACATATCCGTCCAATGATAAGGCGATATAATGGGGTGTGGGATAATAGGGGGGAAGGGGGGGGCGGGGAAGGAAACGAAACTGCGGAGCAGAAACAGTCTGTGGACATGGTGAGTTCACATCCGAAGTCATTCTATCCTTTTGGAAGTCATTCGGTGATCATTCAGATACCATGCTGTGGTACTCTGATTTGCAGATGTTTGGAAGAACGTCCTGATTCTGAGACCTTCGGGAGTTCATTCTCATGTGATTGGAGAGTCGCACTGGTGATCCTTTCAGAACATTCTCATGTGGCGTGGTAAGTGATTCGTGTGCTGTTTCGCATAGAGCATTCTGATTTTGAGTTCTGGAGGAATGTCAGCCTATTGTATACGTAGTTTTCAGACTTTGAACCTAATCCATGCAGTCAGTTCAATGTATATTGTTACTTTGTAACATCTTCATTTTCTATTGCACACTGGCGCCCTTTCCTACCGTCTAGTGCCTGAATCTCTAAAGTGTCCAACTGTGTTACCTCTGTCTGACCTCCGCTTCCAAATGGACAGCGCTTCTGAAATCTAATTACTGAAGACAAAAAGCCTGCTCGCGTACTGGGAGCTGACGAGTGGTAGCTTCGGCGAGTAAAATGAAGCTGTGTCAACCGCTAGGCGGCGGTTTACCAGGATAGCAAGAAGCACGGAATGAGAAAAGGGGAGCTGCTCTGAGCGTCGCCCTAAATGCTGCGGTACATCAAAACAACAGCTGTCGGCTGCCAGCCCATGGCCTCATGACACCACATGAGTCTAGCAGTAGATAGATTCGTCGCTCTGACACCGCACCATCCACACATGCCTGCACGAGTCACGAATTCTGTCACGTGGCCAATACCCCCTCCCCCTACTTGCCAAGGGCCTAGCCGCTGTCTGTGCACACTCAGGTCGGCAGTGTGATTATTTTGTATTTATGAATCGTGCATAATTGCAATATTAATTTGAATTTATTCCATATGCATTCGCATTTCCAGTTATTACAAGCTGCTTAATATCCACTGCTGGATAAAACCCTTCTAAAGACTTTATGTATTATAATCTACAGTCTACTCCTATACGTTTCTGAAATCGACCACCCATCTACCATTGTTATCTCTTGTCCGTCTTGTGTTTTCATTTAGAATTCAGTAAAAGAACATCTATCTGCCATCCATTCGCGTACGAAACTCTCTTTCATTTTCTTTACTCTCATGGTTACGTCCTTCGCTCCATTTTGTTGCATCATCCATTTATTTATTTTCCTGTCTCAATTATTACAGGCTTTTCACACTGAATATCCATGTCTCACTCCCGTAGGGCAAAACTGATAAAACAAGCTCACTGTAAACGTTATCTTACATATATATAGCAAAGCCATACTTGGTTTACCAAAATCGTTCCAGGCTGTTTTTCCTTTTTTGTTTTACTTCCTGCTGTCTACCCAGTCGTCTTCTGTTTTCCTGAATGCCAGAAAAAACCTGTTTCTATGATTTCGTTAGCAATTTGTACAGTTTCCTTTTGAATGTGTTAATTATACTTTTTTTTAGTCTTGTGTTAATTGAGTTTCAGCAGTACTTTAGAAATTACTATATTATGCTCTTTGATTCGATTTGAACTTCATTTGCACAAAATCCAAACAGCATGAGCTCGTTAACAAAACAAAGATGATTCAGGCTTCTTCCGTTAACACACATTTTGTTCTTTCTTTCTCCAGTTCATGTACCTGCCAACATCCCCTAGTACACATGTGAAGAGTTTTGGTGATATCGAATATTCTTGCCCTTCTAGAACCCTTGTAACACTATACCCCTCCGATAAGAAAACAATGTCACGAAGCCAAATGCAACCATATTGTCCCCGACGCTTGGTGATATTAACGTTTATCTCGACCATTGGTCTTGTTTTTAATTTGGTTCTCTTTCAACAGGTATCCCATCATATCATTTATTCTGATGTAAGTGCCACGGACAAGGTGTTAAGAATAAGCTTCCTTTAAATTTATTCTATATTCGAGTCACTGTTTTATTCGTTACAGTGTAGCAGCTTGTGAAAAAAGATGTTAAGGTTCTGTGGCGAATCGGTCTGCACCCCTGGCTTCATCAAACGACGGTATGAAAAGGGCAACCGCCCCTTCCCCTACTGGACTGTTTTAAACGCTCTCCACGCCGACGACAGTTGATTGAAGCAAAAACTTCTACTGCCAATATTTTTTGTAACAGTTTCTACAAACTCTTTGCTTATAAACTAACAATTACTGAAAGCGAACAAACTTTAATTTTTCTTGAAGTCGACTTCGGTTTAACACTCGAAATTTCATTTGATTGGATTGCTATGGGGGAAGAGACCAAACAGCGAGGTCATGGGTCTCATAGGATTAGGGAAGGATGGAGAAGGAAGTCGGCCGTGCCCTTTCAAAGGAACCATCCCAGCATTTGCTTGGAGCGATTTAAGAAAATCACGGAAAACTTAAATCAGGATGGCCGGACGCGGGATTGAACCGTCGTCCTTCCGAATGCGAGTCCAGTGTGCCACAACTGCGCCACCTCACACGGTCGAATTTTTCTTGATGAATACATAAAAGAATAATGATTTCCACACGCTGTAGTGAAAAATGAGCACCACACATGCCAATACATCAATGCGTGAAAGTAGCTTCCACTCCTCAGAAAGGGTGAACCTACTTAACAGTAACACAACAAATTTACACAC
The DNA here is from genome assembly GCF_023864275.1 of Schistocerca cancellata. Lineage (NCBI taxonomy): Eukaryota > Metazoa > Arthropoda > Insecta > Orthoptera > Acrididae > Schistocerca > Schistocerca cancellata. The sequence continues at coordinate 402,598,857 of NC_064631.1, forward strand.
CACAGTAGGATTAGTTTCTTGAAAAAGGCAGTTGAAACATAGGAACTGTGTCATTATTAACGTAGTGTGCTGGTCAGTCGGTATCGCTTGGATATACTTACTTGTGATATTTTCTCACCTTCGTTCTCAGGCTGCAGAAACACTACCTTTCCTCTGGTCACTATCACATACAATGAAAGGTTTCACGACGGGATGTTTCAACTGCCCAGAATACTTTCGGGTTATATGGCCGTGGTCCATGTAACTCTTCTATCCATGACGCTTCGTGCAAAGCTACGGTGGACATCTTCGGAGATGCTCCTGGTTGTGCAGTCTTGCCGACGGCAAGAGTTCCGTGACGGCCATACAATACCGAAAGAATTTTCTGCAGCCATTATCACATAAAAAAATGGCTCTGAGCACTATGGGACTTAACAGCTGTGGTCATCAGTCCCCTAGAACTTAGAACTACTTCAACCTAACTAACCTAAAGACATCACACACATCCATGCCCGAGGCAGGATTCGAACCTGCGACCGTAGCAGTCGCGCGGTTCCGGACTGTGCGCCTAGAACCGCGAGACCACCGCGGCCGGCATTATCACATAATTTATTAGAAAAACGGTACACTTGGGGAGTAATCAGTGAAGTAAGGTTTCGTCCTTTTCAGGATGTTGGTCAAAACCCAGCTCATAACTTTTTTGAATGAGAAACCGCATGTATTCTGCAGACTTTGAAGGTGGGAAAACCACGAATCATCGCCTGGACGACTATGAGCAGTTCGACTATTCGCTATTAACTTCCCATCCGCGTTGGATTATGATAACTTTAACGGTGATGCCGCAACCTATAGTGTTATCTGAGTGGCAGCCATAGTTAACTATTTTACTGACAACTGTAGGGCCGACCAAGTCCCAGTGAAAAGGAGCGTTGACTACTCGTAACTTTTCTGAGATCTCGAAGAACGCCCTAGTATCGATAGCTCCTGAAGTCGCTAGCGCCGACGACGACTCCCTGTGGCGTAGGTCTCCCACCTACGCATACTTGTGCTGCCAACAAAGACAGCTTCACAGAGCTCTTCACTGCCGTCTGACCACTGCAGCAGCATTGGGGCCACCAGCTTACTTTTCACTGTACTAAGTCAGCTGTTTTTAATTAGCAGTGGGTTTTGCGTTTATTGCGAATCTGTAAGATTTGAATTTAGAAACTATCTTCCAAGGTTTTCCCCAATCCAGCTTTTTTGTTTTTTCGAATGAAGTACTCTCTATTACAACGTATGTTATGCTTCAAATATCTAAACGCATCTATCATTGCAGGTTTCGATCAATGTAAACGTTGCACAACATTTGTTAATCGAAATTTTGATGAAAAGAATTACACTATTCCATAGGATAATCTTTACACACTCCATTCATTGGAATCTTCATTTCATAGTCTTACATTTGTTTTTGTATCACACCAGAAAAAATGTTCGGTATAAAAACAATGACTTTATCAACGTACTTCTTAAAAATATTTACAAAGAGAAATCATAAAATAAGATACACGTTATTAGGACAAGCTACATAGCAGCAATACACTTCAGTGTGATGCAGGCACTTCAAACCATTTCTCAAAATAATCACCAAACATCTGCAAACAACAGTTGCAACTTTCTACCAATCATTCGACTCCTCGACGACAGAAAACCGTTCGTTAATAACAAAGCCATTCGAGAAATACCATATGAACTAGAAGTCTGCATTTGAAGTTTAAGCTCACTCAAATTGCCCGGTGCATGTAGTTCCACGTAAGTCAAGCAGATGTCAATACAGCCAATTTGGCCGCGGGGAGTAAGTACACTAGACTTCCTTGTTACTCGTTCGAGCATCTCAAGCTCGAACTGTCGTGCCGTCTACTATAGTTGCCCGAGTGACGCTGAGCCGCCCGCTGTAGGACAAGATGCATTAACGTACGATGAATGAGAATGTGAAAGCGAAGTTCGTTTACAAAGAATATATTCTGAGAAAGACGGTGGTCGTAACAGCGTTTGGAAGAGATTTTCGTAGTGACTGATAAGGATATCGACTACATGTAATTTGACAAGTGCTCTGACCTCCTATCCTACAGATCCGCCACCACACATCACGACAAAGTGTAAGTTCTGAAGCATTATCAGTCTCAGTGAAAGCTACAGTATCTGAAAAGGTGTACAAAAATGTGTGTCAAAGATCTTCTTCCATTTAAAACACATTAATATTAGGTGTAGCATTTCGCGCTACATGTCAGGACCTTGTAATCGTCCGTTCAGAACTGCGACATGTAGATGTCTCTAACCCTATGCCTTTCCCTACCACATTATCACGAAACACAGAAAGACACGCCATGAAATACGGGAGAGTATGATGCCCAGTATTATCCAGGCCACAGGCGTGAATACATTTGGATGAACAGCAGACACATGAACACATGAACCGATAACATCGGAAAATGTGTTACATGTGTATTATTGAACACATTGTTTATCAAGATTAGGCGCTGTCAAATATAACCGCTAACTCTCGTTTCTGAGCAGTAAAAACAGAGTGGAATTTATTAAGAACTACATTGAGGAAAAAATATTTAAATTGTCAGGAGTAAATTTGCAGCATTTTACAAGACTTCATTTGTCACTGATCGAGGCGCTAATATAGGAAGGCGTTGCAACAACCTCAGCATTATGCAGTCATTATATACGTTCTGAAGACCGTCCTGAAACACAATTTCGATGACGGTTATTTGATACATGAAGCTGCAGTGGTTTTTTCCACGACATATACGGCCAAAAATCCCGTCCGTTTCAGGAAGAAAATTGTTGACATGAATTCGATGCAGACAAGCTTGTAGCAAGAAACAGAGAGTAGGTGAAACAGCTTGTTTAGAATGCTGCAGTCAGTAGTTATCCGTACCATTAAATTATGGAAATGCTTCCGAGAGAGGTATCTCTGAAAAACTTACTGGTTACGATGACACTATGATAGAACTCGTGACATTTTGAGACATTGTTTGTATGAAAGAAAATTTTTGGATAATCCACAGGAAAAGTCGGAAATTTGGATGGTATTTTTGTATGTAAATCTCAATGAAAGCAGTATGACGGTCGGTTTGACAGTTCTGCTTTCATAAGTTTTCATAACATCTGCTGTCGTATGTTTTCATAACAACCAGTTTCGCAGAGAATATTGATATTTTGCGAAAAATAATACAACTGAAAGCGATTTTCAGTTTGTTATCGGTGATGACCATATCTTTCGTGTGCTGCAAAGATTGAATTGATGTCAGTTGATGGTAATTCGTTATGTTGCAAACATTCAATTGATTTCAGTTCGTGGTTTATTTCTTTCAAAAAAAAAAAAAAAAAGAAAGCCAACAGTAAGGCATCGAAATATCGGTCAGCGTACGCGAGCTAACCACCTGATCGTCGAGTCAATGAGACTGACGAAGAATGTAGACTGCGTTTGGAGGCAAATCGAATAAGAATTTCTCAAGCGCGATCCATTATGACACCAGGATCATGAATACAGTCGAGTTTCCACTCGCTCAGCTGGAGTTTACGCACAAAATAATTTGGAGCGTCGACAAAACAGACAGCCATAAGTAAAAATTAGAACTGAACGTTTGGCGTTCAAATACGATTCAACAGTCGATTACGCTTCAGATGTCAATGGTTGACTTCGGAGCAATGAACAATGTTTGTCAACATTGCAATGCTTTCAGGCTTCAACACGAACCTCTAGGACTATGTTTTGCGAGTGGAAAGGTCAAATTATCACAATTGACGTCAACACCAGAGCCAATAGCATCTCTGCTTTCTGGCCAAGACCAAAGCCAACTTACATTTCGCGGAAAGACCACAAAAATAAGGTAAGAGAGATTAGGGCTCGTACAGAGGCGTATAGGCAGTAATTTTTCCCTCGTTCTGTTTGGGAGCGGAACAGGGAGAGAAGATGCTAGTTGTGGTACGAGGCACCCTCCGCCACGCACCGTATGGTGGACTGCGAAGTATGTATGTAGATGTAGATGTAGATATTTCTTGTATAATATACGAAAGTACAACTGTTACTTCCAAATTGAGAACTATATTAATTATTTATTTGGAATGAATATTATCGAAGAACGAGGTTTAAACCCAACTTTTAAGGTTAATTCTTTTTCGACTGCATCACACATCACATATACAAAGACACCACACAGACGAACATCAAAGATTCACAAAGTTAACCGTTACGATGATTAATCCATTAACCGATACGTAGCAATATTGTTAATCGTGTTTCAGTTCGATTCCTAACAAGAGTTCGTTATTCACTTACAAGCTAAGAAACAAATAAAAAGTTAAGCTGTTTGGATTTTATGTCTACCGTTTGATGAGTTGTCGAAACGAGGACACTCACATATTTAATTATCTTAGATAGTTTCATCAGTTCGCTGTTGATATTTACTCGCATGTCAAAATCGAAGCGGGACGTCTGACATACATACGTCTAAATCAGCAAAAATTGTGTACTGAAAAATACATTATCTGTGTGATGCCAAGAATGTAGACGTAAATGCAAATAAAGTCGGACAACTTACCATTTTGCCAGCGATCTATGCTGGAAGCCCGACGCACATCCACGAATACGCATGGCCTATGTGCACCAACACGGTCGACCAGACTTATTCATCGTTTTCACTTGCTACCCAAAATGGATCGAAATAACACAACTGTTACTACCTGGTCAATCATCCAACGATCGCCACGACATCACAGCATGAGTATTCAAGCAGAAACTCAAAACGATCATGGAGCTGATTGCGAAATATCATGTCTTCGGAGACGTGTGATGTTGGATGTACTCCGTTGAGTGGCAGAAAAACAGGACTGCCTCATGCACAATTCTCCTGCGGATGGTCGAGAAAGTAAGACCGGATGAAACTGACGCCGTCATTTGCGCAGAAATAGCTGATTCCAAAATAGATCCAGAGTTGTATAGACCATGTGGGGATCACAACCCTGAATCGCCGTACGTGATCGAAAACAAATCCTCTAAAGGTTATCCGCGTGATTCGTTGGCTGACACAATCAAAGGAAATGTCGTGCTGTTGAGGATAACAGCATAACGATAACGTCGAACGTCAAGAATATGTACATTGCAATCGGCAACTACTGGATTGTTCCGTACTTGCCGCTGCTTTCGAGAACATTCAAAGCGAATTGCAATGATGAGTGCTGCTATTCTGTCACGTCCATCAAATACGTTTCCAAGTACGTCACGAAAGGAAGGGACAGGGCTGTTTTTGGTGTTGCAGCTCCAGATGCCAACGATGAAATTTTGCAACACATCAGATGGAAAGATATCAGCAGCAATGTGTCAATTTGCAGAATATTTTCATTCTCCATAAACGAACATCATCCTACTGTGGTCCATTTAGCCGCGCACCTGGAGAATGGGCAACGAGTTTATTTCTCGGCAGCCAACGCAGCGCAGAGAGCCGAACCACCACCAGCGACAACATTGACACGATACTGCGCGACATGCACAAGTGATCCATTTGCAAGAATACTGTTTCACTCTGAGATGCGGAGATATTTCACGTGGACTGCATCATCAAAAAATTCAAACCTCGAAAACACGGAAAGTCTGTTCCCGGATACGTGAATGCATATTCAGCTGATGCATTGAGGCGATTTAGACCGTTCATTCGAGCAATAAGGAATGTTTTTACCAGCGTTTGCTTTTGATTAATGTTCGTGGACCGACTTCAATTGAATTTTTACGAACTGTCAATGGTGAGATGTGCGCAACATGCCGAAAAACCTGTAGGCGTTTACATTTGCTCGAGGATGGCGTTCATTGGGACCACACACTCGCTGACGCTTATATTTCGTCTGCTGCTCATCAAATTCGATCACTTTTTGCTTTCATCATTTCAATGTGTTTCCCATCGAACCCCTCTTTAGCCCGCATCTCGTGGTCGTGCGGTAGCGTTCTCGCTTCCCACGCCCGGGTTCCCGGGTTCGATTCCCGGCGGGGTCAGGGATTTTCTCTGCCTCGTGATGGCTGGGTGTTGTGTGCTGTCCTTAGGTTAGTTAGGTTTAAGTAGTTCTAAGTTCTAGGGGACTGATGACCATAGATGTTAAGTCCCATAGTGCTCAGAGCCATTTGAACCATTTTTTTTGAACCCCTCTTTATTTGTGGAACAAATACAAAGGCAATATGGCTGAAGACATCCTGAATCGAGTGCGTACAATAGCGAATCCCGAACATGAATTTTAGGGGGGTATCCACAACGAGATATTGAATTCTATGCAGGACTTGTATTTGATGATGCCCGGCAAGGTGTTGCACGAATTTGAAACACCAGCACCGAATCGCCTCCCACAAGGCGCATTCAGTCGAGAAATTGAACAAGAACGACAATACCATCGCGATGCTTTGAGTCGATCAGTACGAGCACAGATCTCACTTTTGAACCACCATCAGAAAACCGCGTACGACAACAGTCGACGACGGATATGGAGGAATCTTCTTCTTCGATGGACTTGGTGGAAGTGACAAAGTCAAATAGCACTGGCGGTGGCATCATCTGGGATAGCTGCCATAATGTTAGGAGGAGGACGAACATCATTCTGCGCTCAAACGGACACAGAATTTGCAAACGATAGGTGAACCGACATGCACGATTTCCTGAAACTGGAAAAACTTGGAACCTTGTGGTATGGTCTTTTGGGATCACACTGTTGAGGTCGTCGGTCCCTAAGCTTACACACTACTTAATCTAACTTAAACTAACTTACGCTAAGGACAACACACACACCTATGCCCGACGGAGGACTCGAACCTCCGACGGGGGGGACGGGGGGGGGGGGGAAGTCGATGACTTCAAGAAAGCGTTTATTTCAGCAGCAGCTCTTGATACTGGTATGACTAGCAGTGTTTGACGAAAACCACCGGCCAACACAATCATTGTACCTCCTAAGAGCTCCAGATCATTGCGCAAATCTCTCAACGCTCGATTGAGTGCTCCTGTGCTCGTATGTGCGCCATTGCATACTCATCCCAGACGATAATTCTGCTGTTCAGTAGTACTTTTATCATTGATGAATTTCAGGCGCGGCGCGGGGTAGCCGCGCGGTCTCGGGCGTCTTGTCACGGATTCTCTGTTCCCAGAATTCCTGTTGCTGTCACACAAGCCAGTTCTCAACTGTGTCCTTCAGTTCATCATCTGAGTTGAAGCGCTTCCCTTTGAGATGTTTTTTTTTCAATGGACAAAAACACATGGAAGTCTCAGCGCGACATTTCCGTGCTCTAGAGCGGATGCTCAAGCTGCTACGTCCAGGCCATTTGTTCTTGATGGACTTGCATAGGCTACGGTGTGTCTTACGGTACATGTCACTGTTAATAGTTTATCCATGCTCCAGGATTTCGATGAGTAGCAGACCGCGGTCGAAAAACGTGGTGAGTATCACCTTGCCTGCTGAGAGCACAGCTTCGAATTTTTTAAGGAGAGGTGGCGACCCTACATTCGAGTTTCTAAATGTACAGGAATTGTACCCGTGGTCTAGGGGTAGAGTCTTTGATTCATAATCAAAACGTCTTCGGTCCCGGGTTCGATCCCCGCCACTGCCTAAATTTTGATAAATAATCAGCATTGGGGGCTGAAGACTTCCGGCATAAGAAGTCAGCCTCATTCTGCCAACGGCCCTGTCAAAGAGGGCGGAGGAGCGGATAGAGGTTCAGGGCACTCTTGTCCTAGGGGTGGGAAATTGCCCCTAAAGGCGGAAAAATCAGCAATGATCAACGACATGAGGATGCAGAAGGCAATGGAAACCACTGCATTAAAGACACGTAACGTGTATCCACAGGATATGTGGCCTGTATTTGAAGAAGTGTCATGATGATCTCTCCATTGGCAAAAGATTCCGGAATAGTCCCCCATTCGGATCTCCGGGAGGGGACTGCCAAGGGGGAGGTTACTATGAGAAAAAGATGGAATAATCAACGAAAGGATAACGTTCTACGAGTCGGGGCGTGGAATGTCAGAAGCTTGAACGTGGTATGGAAACTAGAAAATCTGTAAAGGGAAATGCAAAGGCTCAATCTAGATATAGTAGGGGTCAGTGAAGTGAAGTGGAAGGAAGACAAGGATTTCTGGTCAGATGAGTATCGGGTAATATCAACAGCAGCAGAAAATGGTATAACAGGTGTAGGATTCGTTATGAATAGGAAGGTAGGGCAGAGGGTGTGTTACTGTGACCGGGTTGTTCTAATCAGAATCGACAGCAGACCAGCACCGACAACGATAGTTCAGGTACACATGCCGACGTCGCAAGCTGAAGATAACAGACAGAGAAAGTGTATGAGGATATTGAAAGGGTAATGCAGTATGTAAAGGGGGACGAAAATCTAATAGTCATGTGCGACTGGAATGCAGTTGTAGGGGAAGGAGTAGAAGAAAAGGTTACAGGAGAATATGGGCTTGGGACAAGGAATGAAAGAGGAGAAAGACTAATTGAGTTCTGTAACAAGTTTCAGCTAGTAATAGCGAATACTGTGTTCAAGAATCACAAGAGGAGGAGGTATACTTGGAAAAGGCCGGGAGATAGGGGAAGATTTCAATTAGATTACATCATGGCCAGACAGAGATTCCGAAATCAGATACTGGATTGTAAGGCGTACCCAGGAGCAGATATAGACTCAGATCACAACATTGTAGTGATGAAGAGCAGGCTGAAGTTCAAGACATTAGTCAGGAAGAACCAATACGCAAAGAAGTGGGATACGGAAGTACTAAGGAATGACGAGATACGTTTGAAGTTCTCTAACGCTATAGATACAGCAATATGGAATAGCGCAGTAGGCAGTACAGTTGAAGAGGAATGGACATCTCTAAAAAGGGCCATCACAGAAGTTGGGAAGGAAAACATAGGTACAAAGAAGGTAGCTGCGAAGAAACCATGGGTAACAGAAGAAATACTTCAGTTGATTGATGAAAGGAGGAAGTACAAACATGTTCTGGGAAAATCAGGAATACAGAAATACAAGTCGCTGAGGAATGAAATAAATAGGAAGTGCAGGGAAGCTAAGACGACATGGCTGCAGGAAAAATGTGAAGACATCGAAAAAGATATGATTGTCGGAAGGACAGACTCAGCATACAGGAAAGTCAAAACAACCTTTGGTGACATTAAAAGCAACGGTGGTAACATTAAGAGTGCAATGGGAATTCCATTGTTAAATGCAGAGGAGAGAGCAGATAGGTGGAAATAATACATTGACAGCCTCTATGAGGGTGAAGATTTGTCTGATGTGATAGAAGAAGAAACAGGAGGAGAAGAGATAGGGGATCCAGTATTAGAATCGGAATTTAAAAGGGCTTTGGAGGACTTACGGTCAAATAAGGCGGAAGGGATAGATAACATTCCATCAGAATTTCTAAAATCATTGGGGGAAGTGGCAACAAAACGTCTATTCACGTTGGTGTGTAGAATATATGAGTCCGGCGATATACCATCTGACTTTCGGAAAAGCATCATCCACACAATTCCGAAGACGGCAAGAGCTGACAAGTGCGAGAATTATCGCACAATCAGCTTAACAGCTCATGCATCGAAGCTGCTTACAAGAATAATATACGAAGAATGGAAAAGAAAATTGAGAATGCGCTAGGTGACGATCAGTTTGGCTTTAGGAAAAGTAAAGGGACGAGAGAGGCAATTCTGACGTTACGGTTAATAATGGAAGCAAGGCTAAAGAAAAATCAAGACACTTTCATAGGATTTGCCGACCTGGAAAAAGCGTTCGACAATATAAAATGGTGCAAGCTGTTCGAGATTCTAAAAAAGGTAGGGGTAAGCTATAGGGAGAGACGGGTCATATACAATATGTACAACAACCAAGAGGGAATATTAAGAGTGGACGATCAAGAACGAAGTGCTCGTATTAAGAAGGGTATAAGACAAGGCTGTAGACTTTCGCCCCTACTCTTCAATCTGTACATCGAGGAAGCAATGATGGAAATAAAAGAAAGGTTCAGGAGTGGAATTAAAATACAAGGTGAAAGGATATCAATGATTCGATTCGCTGATGACATTGCTATCCTGAGTGAAAGTGAAGAAGAATTAAATGATCTGCTGAACGGAATGAACAGTCTAATGAGTACACAGTATGGTTTGAGAGTAAATCGGAGAAAGACGAAGGTAATGAGAAGTAGTAGAAATGAGAACAGCGAGAAACTTAACATCAGGACTGAGGGTCACGAAGTCAATGAAGTTAAGGAATTCTGCTACCTAGGCAGTAAAATAACCAATGACGGACGGAGCAAGGAGGACATCAAAAGCAGACTCGCTATGGCAAAAAAGGCATTTCTGGGCAAGAGAAGTCTACTAATATCAAATACCGGCCTTAATTTGAGGAAGAAATTTCTGAGGATGTACATCTGGAGTACAGCATTGTATGGTAGTGAAACATGGACTGTGGGAAAACCGGAACAGAAGAGAATCGAAGCATTTGAGATGTGGTGCTATAGACGAATGTTGAAAATAGGTGGACTGATAAGGTAAGGAATGAGGAGGTTCTACGCAGAATCGGAGAGGAAAGGAATATGTGGAAAACACTGATAAGGAGAAGGGACAGGATGATAGGACATCTGCTAAGACATGAGGGAATGACTACCATGGTACTAGAGGGAGCTGTAGAGGGCAAAAACTGTAGAGGAAGACAGAGATTGGAATACGTCAAGCAAATAATTGAGGACGTATGTTGCAAGTGCTACTCTGAGATGAAGAGGTTAGCACAGGAAAGGAATTCGTGGCGGGCCGCATCAAACCAGTCAGTAGACTGATGACCAAAAAAAAAAGAAATGTTTCACAGCGTTATCAAAAAGCGGCGTATGCAAATTTCAGGGGATTTGAGCGCTATGACATTTCACATCTTTTCATTTGAACATTTTTAATACTCGTGCACTCGGAATAACGCGCCAGGCAACGACTCCATAAGCAACACCTATTTGAAACAGTTGCCCAGAAAGCCAACTGTGCTCCTTACCCGAATTTTCAACCGCTGTCTTCTGCAGGGATACTTTCCTATGGCATGGAAGACGGCTCGAGTAGTTCCAATACCCAAGCCAGATAAAGACCTAGCACAACCCAACAGTTCAAAATGGTTCAAATGGCTCTGTGCACTACGGGACTCAACTGCTGTGGTCGTAAGTCCCCTAGAACTTAGAACTACTTAAACCTAACTAACCTAAGGACATCACACACATCCATGCCCGAGGCAGGATTCGAACCTGCGACCGTAGCGGTCGTGCGGTTCCAGACTGTAGCGCCTTTAACCGCTCGGCCACTCCGGCCGGCCAGCCCAACAGTTACCGGCCAATTAGCCTCTTGTCGACCCTTGGCAAGGTGCTCGCGAGAGTGCTGTTGAAGAGACTCCATGACACGCTTACAGCCCATGATGTTATACGACCCGAACAATTCGGTTTCAAGGACAGGTTATCTGCCGAACTTCAACTTCTACGGATCACCGAACGGATACAAGAAGGGTACAACAAGCAGCACTTCACGATTGGTGTATTCCTCGACATAGAAAAAGCTTACGATAAAGTGTGGCGGTCCAACCTTATCGTCAAACTGCATCGCACTACCCCTAATGCGGATTGTTACATTTGACTCATAGACAGCTTTCTGCAGGACAGGAAACTGTATATCCGAGTTGACGATAAAAACTCCGAAATGAAACTGATCTCCGCAGGAATTCTGTAGGGCTCTGTCCTTTCGCCTCTGCTTTTCCACTTATATGTAAATGACATCCCAACAGTCCCCATTGTTACGGCGAGTTTTTATGCGGACGATACGGCCTTTCTGACAACTGGACGACACTTGGACCAGCTAATCGCTAGGATGCAACGGCAACTTGCTGTAATGGAACGCTGGGCGCTGCAAAATAAGATAACAATCAACCCGACGAAGACGGCAGCCGTTATGTTCACAAGGAGGAAACCAGTTCTGAACGACAGACTCCAAATAGCTGATCAATTTATCCTTTGGTCGCCGGGAGTGAAGTACCTTGGTGTCTACCTTGACAAAAAATTACTCTTTACGCAGCATATTGACGACAAGAAGACGGCAGCCCAGAAGATGGCCAGGTCATTGATTCCGTTCCTGAAGAGTCAAGATCTCAACGCTAAGGCTAAACTCCAATTGGATAAGGCAACGGTGGAACCAACAATGTTATATTGCTCCACCTCGTGGGGAACTACGTGCGTCTCCAACTAAAACAAACTCCAAACGCCGCAAAACATTTGCTATCGATGGATCTCAGGAGCTCCATGGTGGACAAGAAACGTCGACATCCGCACCGCACTCCACGGACCACTGTACAAGAGAAGGTCCATCACAAGGCTCTACGAGTTTTTGACAAAATCGATGCCCTTAGGGACAAAGTTCGACAATTAGAATTGGTAGGACGCTAAACCCCGCAAGATGGCACAAGTATCGAGTACCGAAATCAGTACCGTTTAACACCCCCCCCCCCCCCCCCATAGGCGATCTGTCATAACACAAGGAAGCAGTCACCCGCAACAGCCTAGACACGTCTCACCCTCCAGAGGAGATAGACACAAGCACCGAAGTCAACATTACCTTCCTTCAATTGGGCCAATTGGTGGCGAATCGAGGAAGTACAGAAACTAAAATGAGCTCTAACATGGAAATTAAGCGGATCCGGACACATGTCCACATAACATCTTTTCTTTATTTGTGTGTGAGGAATGTTTCCTGAAAGTTTGGCCTTACATTTTTGTAACACCCTGTATAAGAAAAAAAAAGACCGTCGTACATAGCCTCGGTCTGACCACGCCATTTCAGAGTAAACGGCACAGTTTTCACCGGCCCTTGCCTGTTAGGCGCCTTCGCCCCTCGCCGAGCGCAGCGCTGATGACCCGGCAGACGACGCGCTGAGCCGCCAGATGGAGTGGATTACGGCGGTGCTGTCGCTGGTGGCGCTGGCGCTGGTGGCGTTCCTGGCGGCGCGCGCGCGCTACTACGGCTACTGGGCGCGGCTGGGCGTGGCGTCGACGCGGCCGCGGCTGTTCCCGCTGGGCGACACGTGGGCAGCCGCGCTGCGCCGGCGCTCGCCGGGCGAGGCGCTGGCCCGCCTCTACCGCCGCCTCGCGCCGCTGCCCGCCGCCGGCGTCTTCCTGCGCACCACGCCGGCGCTGCTCGTGCGCGACCCGGACGTCGTCGCCGCCGTGCTCGACACCAACTTCGCCTGCTTCGCCGACCGGCACCTGAGGACCCGCGACAGCGACTCCTTGGTGCGTACGTTCTCCCACACAGTTTGCCTGGAAGCTCCGTGTTTTCTATTCTTGTCGTTGTTGTGGTCTTCAGTCCGAAGACTGGTTTCATGTGTGTCTTCAAAATGTTCAAATCTGCGTGAATTCCTAAGGAACCAAACTGCGGAGGTCATCGGTCCCTAGACTTATACACTACTGAAACTAACTTATGCTAAGAACAACACACACACTCATGATACGCCCGCTAAACCCGCTGGGCAGAACAGGTAATAGGATTGTGGAAACGGCTAAGGGTTGAAGTCAGCTTCTGCTTCTTATTGTCTCTGATTGTAATTTAGCAACTCTTTCACGGCCGAAAGCCTCCGACAAGAAATCTTAACAATATAAAAATCCAATTAAGATGTTGTTGTTGTTGTTGTTGTTGTGGTCTTCAGTCCTGAGACTGGTTTGATGCAGCTCTCCATGCTACTCTATCCTGTGCAAGCTTCTTCATCTCCCAGTACCTACTGCAGCCTACATCCTTCTGAATCTGCTTAGTGTATTCATCTCTTGGTCTCCCTCTCCGATTTTTACCCTCCACGCTGCCCTCCAATGCTAAATTTGTAATCCCCTGATGCCTCAGAACATGTCCTACCAACCGGTCCCTTCTTCTTGTCAAGTTGTGCCACAAACTCCTCTTCTCCCCAATTCTACTCAATACCTCCTCATTAGTTACATGATCTACCCATCTACAGCATTCTTCTGTAGCACCACATATCGAAAGCTTCTATTCTCTTCTTGTCCAATCTATTTATCGTCCATGTTTCACTTCCATACATGGCTACACTCCATACAAATACTTTCAAAAACGACTTCCTGACACTTAAATCTATACTCGATGTTAACAAATTTCTCTTCTTCAGAAATGCTTTCCTTGCCATTGCCAGTCTATGTTTTATATCCTCTCTACTTCGACCATCATCAGTTATTTTGCTCCCCAAATAGCAAAACTCCGTTACTACTTTAAGTATCTCATTTCCTAATCTAATTCCCTCAGCATCACCCGACTTAATTCGATTATATTCCATTATCCTCGTTTTGCTTTTGTTGATGTTCATCTTATACCCTCCTTTCAAGACACTGCCCATTCCGTTCAACTGCTCTTCCAAGTCCTTTGCTGTCTCTGACAGAATTACAATGTCATCGGCGAACCTCAAAGTTTTTACTTCTTCTCCATGGATTTTAACACCTACTCCAAACTTTTCTTTTGTTTCCTTTACTGCTTGCTCAATATACAGATGGAATAGCATCGGGGAGAGGCTACAACCCTGTCTCACTCCCTTCCCAACCACTGCTTCCCTTTCATGTCCCTCGACTTTTATAACTGCCACCTGGTTTCTGTACAAATTTTAAATAGCCTTTCGCTCCCTGTATTTTACCTGCGCCACCTTCAGAATTTGAAATAGAGTATTCCAGTCAACATTGTCAAAAACTTTCTCTAAGTCTGCCTTCAAAATGTTCAAATGTGCGTGAATTCCTAAGGAACCAAACTGCGGAGGTCATCGGTCCCTAGACTTAACTAACTTATGCTAAGAACAACACACACACCCGTGATACACCCACTGGGCAAAACAGGTAATAGGATTGTGGAAAGGGCTAAGGGTTGAAGTCAGTTTCTGCTTCTAATTGTCATTTATTGTAATTTAGCAACTCTTTCCATGCTGAAGGCCTCCAAAAAGAAATCTTAACAACATAAAAATCCAGTTAAGATAGCAATAAAATAATTTAAAGAAACAACATATGCAAGGTGCAATACCAGTGGCTAAAGACCCCAATCAAACTTCAAAATTCAAAATATATTACCATAAAATCCTCAAGGAGGTAGGACGTCAAACGGGCTGAATTGGAGCAGGAGAGGCACCAGAGGACATTTTAATTTCCACTGTCTATATTTTTACAAGTAAATTCATAAACCTTTGTCAGCGTGACCAGCAAGGATTCTGAATTCACACTCGTAGCAGCGGAAGTTCAAAAACATAACAAAATAATTTTTTTTACATGTTAAATTTCATCATTTTTTCACTTACTATTGGCTGCATTTGTTGCTATAGGTACACTTTTCTTCATAAGTAAGAGAGACTGTTCGATGAATTTTGCACAGCATACAAACCATACTTACAGGTGTCTGAAACTCTAGAATCTATTTAATTTTTAAAAAAATGTACGAGCTGTTACGTTTTAAACTTTATGTTTAGAAAAAATCAAATTTTGTAGTTAATTATCTCAATTTTTACCACAGTTTTTAATATATTTGGAAAATTCTTGAGTTTCATACACCTGTAAGTATGGTTTATATGCTGTGCAAAATTCATCAAAGAATCTCTCTTACTTGTGAAGAAAAATGTACTTATAGCAACAAATGCAGCCAACAGTAAGTGAAAAAATGATGGAGTTTCGTATCTAAAAAAATTTATTTTGTTATATTTTTGCACTTCCACTGCTATGATTGTGAATCCTGAATCCTTCCTGGTCATGCTGACAAAGTTTTATGAATTTATTTGTAAAAGTATAGACAGTAGAAAATAAAATGCCCTGTGGTGACTCCCCTGCTCCAAGTCGGCCCGTTTGACGTCCTACCCCCCTTGAAGGCAGAAGGCCGCAGTGTTTAAGCTTGAAAGATAAATTTAAAAATTAATTTGCAAAATTTTAAGAAACAAACAGTAACCATAAGGCTAAAATTTAAAATAGCTGACAACAGATAATTAAACACCGGTGGCACTCAGAAGGCCTCCAGGGAGGTCGGTCTACCCTCGTTCACATAGGTGACACAGGTGGTGAGCCCAACCATACTTGATCCGTCGGAAGCCAACCAGGGGGCAGCCACCGACCGACCGACACAAAAACTTTCTTCCCGTCAATCATTACATGAGAACCCCAACTGGCAATGTTACAAACCTGACAGTCCATAATGGAATACATATTAGCTGTCAAAATTACAAACCATGTTGGACAGCGACAACAGGTGAGGAAAGGACGCTGCCTGAAATTACCATAGTGGCCAGGGCAGGTAACCGGAACACTAACGGCCAAAGACAGAAAATTCCACTGGTGCACTCAAATCGTACTCGATCAAAATAGTTAATTGCACCGCCGCCTAAATCCGCAACAACCGACCGACTCATTGCCAGTACGCCGACAACATTTAACACAAGTTATCAATGGAAATGACACCAACTACACATACAGTTAGACAAAAACTTGCACGAAGACCTGAACGATACTCAACAGTAACTAATCACACACGAGGACAAATCGGGAGTCTTGCGCGCGCACACACACACACACACACACACACACACACACACAGCCGACGCATGAACGATCGGCGAGCCAAAACGCGTCGTGCGGTTGGACGACCGACCGACGATCCACCAAGACCGTAGCCCGGCTCAAGCGATGCGTGGCGGCAATGGTCGGGCGAGCCATGTTGATGCAGGACTCACTGTTGCTCCAACCCGACTGCACTAGTGCCGCATTGCAACTCCCCGACTGGCAGGTCCGGACTGCGCTCCAGACGCGTTCCAACTGACTGGCAGACCCGAACTCGCGACCAACTCCCTACGACAGACAACGTCCGGTAAGTAATAGCAGTCGAGCAAGATACTACGAGAGGGGATATATCGATACGCGCTGCTAACGCCGCTCACGATCAGGAAAAGCAGCAACTCAGTGACAGAAGTAATTTAAATTAACGTAGTGAGGTGGAAGTACGTTAAAAACAGGGTGTAAAAAGATGATGGCGGGAACACTAGCCATGCACGGCTCAACCCATTCCCGAGGTAGGATTCGAACCTCCGGCGGGAGGGTCCGCGCATCCGTGACATGGCGCCTCAAACCGCACGGCCACTCCGCGCGGCTGCATGTCTTCATACTGGTGTACTGGGTGAGTGAGACTCAATTAGGAAGTATCTAATTATATGTTACTTTTATGAAACCATCACTCATCGGGCAGTGTGGTGCAGACGAACGGCCTCGAAATTACTTAGCGCAGCCCAGATACGCTGCTCATCACACTACTCCTTTTCTACGCACCTAATGGGCTCGCTCCTCGAGGCACAAATATACAATGGTAGCATGATGAACTGAGACGTAATTTTTAAGTAAAACAAGTAAAAATTTACGAGTAACTCGCCAGATTAAGCGCCAGCAGCCTAGACAAAACAGTTGTAATAAATCGCTGCAAGATAATAAGGAAACTACCCAAGGCAACCGCCACACTTACACCTGATTGTAAAGAAGTTCAGCGGCCAACGGATTTTCAGCTTCAGATCACGCCACAAGGCGGCAACAGTAAATACTTTATCGTCGTGTGGGATGTAAAACATTGGTGGAACGAAGACACAGACAGGCGGCTGATGAACATCACCTACGTTAAATAAAAGCTTAGCTTCAAAGTACAACTAACCAAAACACATGTAAGAAGATTTGACCCCGTAAGATGATAAGCTTGGGGGGCCCAGATACACTGAAGAGCCAAAGAAACTGGTACACCTGCCTAATATCGCGTAGGGCCCCCGCGAACATGCAGAAGTGTGGCACCACGACATGCCATGGACTCAACTAATGTCTGAAGCAGTAGTGGAGGGAACTGATGCTATGAATCCTGCAGGGCTGTCCATAAATCCGTAAGAGTACGAGGGGGTCGAGATCTCTTCTGAACAGCACGTTGCAAGGTATACCAGATATGCTCAATAATATTCATGTCTGTAGAGTTTGGCGTCAGCGGAAGTGTTTAAACTCAGAAGAGTGTTCCTGGAGCCACTCTGTAGCAATTCTGGAGGTATGGGTTGACGTATTGCCCTGTTGGAATTGCCCAAGTCCGTCGGAATGCACAATGGACATAAATGGATGCAGGTGATCAGACAGGATGCTTACGTACATATCACCTGCCAGAGTCGTATCTAGACATATCACGGGTCCCATATCACTCCGACTGCACACAGCCTACACCAATACAGAGCCTCCACCAGCTTGAACAGTCCCCTGCTGACATGCAGGGTCCATGGATTCGTGAGGTTGTCTCCATACCCCTACACGTCCATCCACTCGATACAATTTGAGACGAGATTGATCCGACCAGGCAACGTGTTTCCAGTCATCAACAGTCCAATGTCGGTGTTGATGGATCCAGGCAAGGCGTAAAGCCCGTATCCTGCAGTCACCAAGGGTACACGAGTGGGCCTTCGGCTCCGAAAGCCCATAACAACGATGTATCGTTGAATGGTTCGCATGATGATACTTGTTGATGGCCCAGCATTGAAATCACCAGCAGTTTGCGGAAGCGCTGCACTTGTGTCACGTTAACGATTCTCTTCAGTCGTCGTTGGTCCCGTTCTTGCAGGATCTTTTTCCGGCCGCAGCGATGTCGGAGGTTTGATGTTTTACCGGATTCCGGATATGGTCGTACGGAAAATCCCCCCTTCATCGCTACCTCGGAGATGCTTCATCCCATCGCTCGTGCGCCGACTATAGCAGCACATTCAAACTCACTTCAATCTTGATAACCTGCCATTGTAGCAGCAGTAACCGATCAGACAACTGTGCCTTTTTTTTTTTTTATATATAGAGGTGGAGCCCCTCCACGCCCACACCGGCATGATGGCCAACACAAAAGGTCTACTGCCATCTCTGCATAAGGGTTAGTATTCACTAAAGTGAGGTGTCGCAGGATGTGGGTACTGCGATGTTTGCGTACGTCTGGTTAGGATTAAACATTAATACGCGCTCATCTGGAGATAGATTGGTCGAAATCTGACGAAGGGTAGCGGTTTGAAGGGCAGAGGAAAAAAAAAGTGCCAAGGCAAGAGCCAAGGGAAAAAAACCTCTGCGAAAGTTAGGTCGGGCGGCAAGAGCAGTAGCGGTTGTCTTGCTGCCTGCGATAGGTTGTGCAAGGATAGGCTTTGTTAGTAGTGGGTATCATGCATGTCGATACCTTGACGTTGTGCGTTTGTGCTGCTCGGCGGCTGGCGCTGGGTGCTGGTACAGAGTCCTCGTTCAGCGTCCTGCAACCTGCAACAGTTGGGTTTGTTATCGGTCTTGTGTCCGATAGGTCATATACAGTGTGAGGGAGTGTTGGCAAATTGTTCGTGCGTCTGTGGGCGAGCTCGTCGGTGTCCCTGCTGTGGCCTGTTGGTCGGCTCTAATAGCAGCTGGTAGTTGCCAGTCAGTGTTGCTGATATGCAGGGGCTTACCGACGTTTGTCGCTGTTTGCGTATGTTAGTTTACCATAGGTGGTTATGCCCTAGCTAGCAGTGTCTTTGGTCGCTTGTGTTTCCACCTGTGGTTGTGGACAACTGTGCCAGACTCTTGTTGTCTTATATAGGCGTTGCCGACCGCAGCGCCGTATTCTGCCCGTTTACATGTGTGTATGTGAATGCTCATGCCTATACCACTTTCCCTGGCGCTTCAGTGTAACTAAATAAAGCGACTTGGCGACTTAGTGCACAACGTACTAGGCAAAAAAAAAAAAAAACTATTTTTTGATCGTCAAGAATAATGACACACTGAACATAAAAATTATTTTTAAAAGTCAAATAACTTACAAAACCTTATAATTTAAAGCACTCAATCAAATCACATCTCCCTGATAACTTGTATGAAGACGGTATCTGTTCTTTTGGACATGTCCGGAAGAGCAGACACCATTGGTGATCATGCAGGTCTCGAAGAATGAAGTTACAATGACATCCAGACCTTTAGCTGCTTACAGGTGTTGATAAATATCAACTAGGACAGTTGAAAATGTGTGCCCTGAGAGGGACACGAACCCGGGATCTTCTACTTACATGGCAGACACTCTATCCGACTGAGCCATCGAGGACACAGAGGATAGTGCGACTGCAGAGACTTATCTCTGGCACGCTTCCCGCGACACCCACATTTCCAACTTACTGTCCACACACTACGTTTGTAGTGCCCCTGCCACAATCTTCCGGCCCGGTTGGAGCACACATTTTCAGCTGTCCTCGTTGATATTTATCAACGCCTGTAAGCAACTAAAGATCTGGATTTCACTGTAATTTCATCCATGACTGTTGCCAAATTGAAGCTATTACTTTTTCATACGAGGGACACGCTGCTCAAATCGCCAGGCCAGACACAAGCACATGGGACAACTACAACTGGAGGCTGAACCCAATTTTTTCCCTTCTCCGATAATATTCAGTTGCAATTTGACGTCATTCTGACCAGTGGTGTTAATTCTACAGCGGTTTGAAAATTTTTATCTGCCGTGTGTGCCAACGGCCTTGCCGCAGTGGTAACTCCGGTTCCCGTCAGATCACCGACGTTAAGCGCTGTCGAATGGGTGACCACCTGGTCTGCCGACCGCTGTTGGCAAGCGGGGTGCACTCAGCCCTTGTGAGGCAAACTGAGGAGCTACTTGATTGAGAAGTAGTGGCTCCGGCCTCGAAAACTGACATACGGCCGGGAGAGCGGGTGCTGACCATATGCCCCTCCATATCTGCATCCAGTGACGCCTATGGGCTGAGGATGAAACGGCGGCTGGTCGGCACCGTTGGGCCTTCATAGCCTGTTCGGGAGGAGTTTAGTTTAGTTTTAGTTTTAGATGCCGTGTGAACAGACACCATTTTGATCCAGCAGCTACTGTGAATTGAGACACATATTAACCACGTCCACAACATCCAGAGAATTTAAGAAGTAATTTATTAACTACTTGGCCCAATTTGTTTTTTTTTTAATTCCAGACAATTGCACAAAGTTTTCAACGGAAGTTGTAGAGAATTTAATTTTGAAAAAATGATGGTAGTAACTGTATACCATAGCACACATGAATTCATGTTAAACTGGAAAAAACAAAGCTTTGTGTTAACGAAGTTGTACAGCGAACATACCATTTCACAACACATTCACAATAAATGTTCAAAAATGTCTCCACCAAGTTCATTGCATTTAACTGCCCGTGTATGAACAAATTTTGTTGATCGTTTCAGTTTCACGGGGTTGTTCTTAATTTCGTCTATTGGATTCGGAACGCGATCAAGTAATGCCTCACGTGTATTGACTTTGTCCTCATGTTTTATTAAACTCACCAGACAAATAACAACAAAATAAATAGAAATTGTGCTTTACTTTAACCTCGTACGGTTCTGCGAGGGCTTCATATTAGCGAAGCTGCTAAATTTCAGGCAAAATCTTTTATTAGCCGTAACTCCGTAAGTAAACGTTTGCGGACCTATGTTTATGTAAACTTTTTTCTTTAGCTTTACTTGTAGGATAACATTAAAAAATTTGCATATCTTCGTGAATAAAAAAATGTTCAAATGTGTGTGAAATCTTGTGAGACTTAACTGCTACGGTCATCAGTCCCTAAGCTTACACACTACTTAACCTAAATTATCCTAAGGACACACAGACACGCCCATGCCCGAGGGAGGACTCGAACCTCCGCCGGGACCGGCCACACAGTCCATGACTGCAGCGCCTTCAGGGCTCGGCTAATCCCTCGCGGCTTTCGTGAATCACCCTGTATAATTCTGTTTATGTTGAAAAGTATGAGCGAGATGCTACAGCATTGTCTGATCACCACGTTAGTGACGAAAGGTGCCGCCAGCTCTGAAATTACATCTAAAATGATCGTTGCGTGTTCGTATAGATTAATAGAGTATTTGCTAATTGGACTGATTACTCCCTTTTTTCATTATCCTCCACAATTTCGCTATGTTGGCTTTATTGGAGGCTTTTTCCTGATCAAGAAATGCTGAGGTGGTTATTCGATAAATCTCTGCACAGTTTTCATAACAAATATTGTGTCTGTTGGATGTAAAATTTAGACTGGCAATGGCAAGGAAAGCGTTTCTGAAGAAGAGAAATTTGTTAACATCGAGTATAGATTTAAGTGTCGGGAAGTCGTTTCTGAAAATATTTGTATGGAGTGTAGCCATGTATGGAAGTGAAACATAGACGATAAATAGTAGGGACAAGAAGAGAATAGAAGCTTTCGAAATGTGGTGCTACTGAAGAATGCTGAAGATTAGATGGGTAGATCACATAACTAATGAGGAGGTATTGAATAGAATTGGGGAGAAGAGGAGTTTGTCGCACAACGTGACAAGAAGAAGGGACCAGTTGGTAGGAAATGTTCTGAGGCAGCAGGGGATCACAAATTCAGCATTGGAGGGCGGAGGGTAAAAATTATAGAGGGAGACCAAGAGATGAATACACTAAGCAGATTCAGAAGGATGTAGGATGCAGTAGGTACTGGGAGATGAAGCAGCTTATACAGGATAGAGTAGCATGGAGAGCTGCATCAAAGCAGTCTCAGGACTGAAGACCACAACAACAATAACATTGTGTCTGTTATACATCTTCCTGTACGGAAACCGAACACAGAAATCTGTTGCGCGTAAGCCTGTCGCTGTGGCCGAGCGGTTCTAGGCGCTTCAGTCCGGAACCGCGCTGCTGCTACGGTCGCAGGTTCGAATCCTGCCTCGGGCTTGGATGTGTGTGATGTCCTTAGATTAGTTAGGTTTAAGTAGTTCTCAGTCTAGGGGAGTGATGACCTCAGATGTTAAGTCCCATAGTGCTTAGAGACATTCGAACGATTTGTTGCAAAAAAAAAAAAAAAAAAAAAAAAAGGTTCAAATGGCTCTGAGCACTATGGGACTTGACTGCTGAGGTCATCAGTCCCCTAGAACTTAGAATTACTTAAACCTAACCTAAGGACATCACACACATCCATGCCCGAGGCAGGATCCGAACCTGCGGTGGTAGCGGTCGCGCGGTTCCATACTGTAGCGCCTAGAACCGCTCGGCCACTCCGGTAGGTAAGCCTTCGGACAGTCAGAGTGACCTGACCACAAGAGCCAGTCGCTACGAGTACCGCGCGTGTGCACACAGCTGCGCGCCAACGACCTGTCGCTGATGCCGGGCGGCGACGGGCGCTGGGCGTCCCTGCGCGGCCGGCTGGCGGCGGCCGTGTTCGGCGACGCGCGCACCGAGGCCGCCTTCCCCAGCCTGGCCGCCGTGGCGGGCCGCCTCGCGCAGTCGCTGCGCCGCGCCGCCGGCATCGTCGACGTGCACGACTACGCCACGCGCTTCGCCATCGACATCGCGGCCTCCGCCGTCTTCGGACGACCCTGCGACGCCCTCGCACGTCCCCAGGTATGACAAATCTCCCACCGCCCGCACTGGGCACAATGGCACGCTTTTGATCTACACTGAAGAGCCAAAGAAACTGGTACATCTGCCCAATATCGTGTACATCTACTTCTACATTTATACTCCGCAAGCCATCCAACGGTGTGTGGCGGAGGGCACTTTACGTGCCACTGTCATTACCTCCCTTTCCTGTTCCAGTCACGTATGGTCCGCGGGAAGAACGACTGTCTGAAAGCCTCCGTGCGCGCTCTAATCTCTCTAATTTTACATTCGCGTAGGGCCCCTAATGTCGTATACGACCACGCGAGCACGCAGAAGTGCAGCAACACGACGTGGTATGGACTCGTCTTATATCTGAAGTAGAGCCGGAGGGAATTGACACCATGAATTCTCCACGGCTGCCCTTAAATCCGTAGGCGTACGACGGGGTAGAGATTCTTTTCTGAACAGCACGTTGCAAGGCATGCCAGATATGCTCAATAATGTTCATGTCTGGAGAGTTTGGTGGCCAGCGGAAATGCTTAAAATCAGAAGAGCCACTCTGTAGCAATTCTGGGCGTTTGGGCTGTCGCATTGCCCTGCTGCAATTGCCCAAGTCCGTCGGAATGCACAATGGACATGAATGGCTGCAGGTGATCAGACAGAATGCTTACATACTTGTCACCTGTCAGGGGTCCCATATCACTGCAAATGCACACGCTCCACACCATAACAGAGCCTCCTCCAGCTTGAACAATCCCCTGCTGACATGTAGGATCCATGGATTCGTGAGGTTGTCTCCATACCCGTACACGTCCATCCGCCACATGCAATTTGAAACGACTCTCGTCCTACCAGGCAACATGTTTCCAGCCATCATCTAGGCAATGTCGCTGTTGACGGGCCCAGACGAGGCGTAAAGCTTTTTATCGTGCAGTCATCGAGGGTACAAGAGTGGACTTTTGGTTCCGAAAGCCCATTACGATTATGTTTCGTTGAATGGTTTGCACTCTGACACTTGTCGATGGTCCAGCATTGAAATCTGCAGCAATTCATGGTGCACTCATGAAATGGTCGTAGGGGAAAATCCCCACTTCTCCGCTTGCTCGGAGATGCTGTGTCCAATCGCTCGTGCGCCGATTATAACACTACTTTCAGACTCACTTAAATCTTGATAACCTGCCATTGTAGCAGCAGTAACCGATTTAAAATGGTCCATATGGCTCTGAGCACTATCGGACTTAACATCTGAGGTCATCAGTCTCCTAGGACTTAGAATTACTTAAACCTAACTTAAGTCACTAACACTGCCAGATGCCAAATTTGTTTAGTTTACAGATGATACGAACAATGCAATAAAAGTAAATCGAGTATAGTTTTACAATTATGGAATAATGAAATTTTCGTGCGCATTAGTAAATGATTCATTGCCATTTGTCATTAAAACCCTGGAAAAAGATGCTGTATTCAGTAAAGACTTGGAAGAATGTCGTCCCCCCCCCCCCCCCCCACATATACCTACAATGTGACGAGAAGCGTACAGAAGAGGCTGACAGCGTTAAGTTCTTGCGATTACTACTCGATAGTAAATTTAGCTTGGAGGAGCATACCGCAGAACTGCCGAACATCATAAACAAATAGTCATATTTTAAATATTAATTACTAGATTCTAAGTTGTACATATTGACACCGGATTACTAGTTTTGGTCATAAGCTAGATCATCTTCAGATCTGATTAACCACGACCTGAACCTCTAATGGAACGTTTAATTGACAACATGATCAAATTTATCATTACTAGGTGGAGATTCAGCATTAATGGAAGAGTTATCACTCTCTCATGACCATATTATAGTTCTCTTATTAACAATTACAGTAATTGTAGTTTATGTTCTTATTCATACCGGGTGTCTCTTCTAACAATTGTCAGGCACATGTTCTCTGGTGTTTCAGGAGGTATTTGCAATTTCGTTTTTGCATTGTGTAGCTGGACTCAGCCCAAACAACTGCAGGTCATCACGTCTTTGCCGGCCGGAGTGGCCGAGCGGTTCTAGGCGCTACAGTCTGGAGCCGCGCGACCGCTACGGTCGCAGGTTCAAATCCTGCCTCGGGCATGGATGTGTGTGATGTCCTTAGGTTAGTTAGGTTTAAGTAGTTCTAAGTTCTAGGGGACTGATGACCTGAGCAGTTAAGTCCCATAGTGCTCAGAGCCATTTGAACCATTTGAACCATCACGTCTTTTATGCGACACCCAGTGACAACAGAAAGCGTCGGCTTGCTTCCTATTACAAACAGAATTATTTTTAAATCGGAATTTTACTTGCCCAAACGATACAGCGCAACCAAATTAGTATAGTCCGATATTCGTTTTATCGGTATGTATTAACAGGGAGAGCAAATCACGAAGAATAAGCAGCAATCCAGCAGCGAGTCAGTAATGCAGCATCTTGGCGACAGCAAATGGCTCTGAGCACTATGAAACTTAACTTCTGAGGTCATCAGTCCCCTACAACTTAGAACTACTTAAACCTAACTAACCTAAGGACATCACACACATCCATGTCCGAGGCAGGATTGGAACCTGCGACCGTAGCGGTCGCGCGCTTCCAGACTGTAGCGCCTAGAACCGCTCGGCCACTCCGGCCGGCTGGCTATAGCAGTCAGCGCATGTCAGGGCAGTGCTATTACTGCTTGAGTGCTGGTTATTCTTCGTTCTTAACTGTCCCTATTAATACAGATCGACGAAACAAATATCGGACTAGACTAAGCTGGGACCACTCCATCGAATGAGCACGTAAAATTCCGACTTAATGATCATTTTGTTTGTAATGGGAAACAAACCGACACTTTCCGTCCACACTGGGTGTCGCATGAAAGATATGTTGAGCACTATTTGTGTGGGCTCACTCCAGCTACACGATGCAAAAATGAAATTGCAAATATCTGCTTAAAGACCAGAGAACATGTACCTAACGACTATTAAGAGAGGCACCCCCTTTATACAGGGTGGTCAGAAACAGTATGATTACCTTGTAAGGGGGTTTCAGGGTAGGTTATACTGAGAAATAATAACTGTTCAGAAAAAAATTCGATTCGTTGCGCCGTTCCCGAGTTAATAAGCATTGAACTTATCCAATCAGGCCGTTGCACGCGCCAATTCAAGCGGCCCGCCAGATACAATTAGTGTCAATTGTTCAAGTGTAGATGATAGCACACAAGATTGCTCAGCCTTTAGCTTCGGTTCGATCCTTACTACAGTCCCATATCCGATTTTTGTATCGCTCTCTTGTTCGGTATTAGGAAACCATATGAAGAAGGCGTTAGGCGACAACGTCTCTGGCCGGCTACTTGAATTTCTGCGCGCAACGGCCTGATTGGCTAACCTCCATGCTAATCACATCGGTAATGGCGCAACATATCCAATTTTTTTCTTAACAACCATTTCTCAGCAGAACCTACCCCGCAACACAAGACCACCCTGCATAGTTATACAGTACATCGCGAGTATCGTGATTAATCAGATCAGAAGGTGATCATGGCTTATGATCGAAACTAGCGATCCAGTGTGAACATGTGCAGCTAAGACAGTAACACTAAATATTTTTTAAAATAGCTGAACAGTTGCAGAATCTCTCAGATAATATGCCATTCATTATTAAATCCTTCATTTGCAACGCAGATCTTGGTATACGTAGGTGACACAAAAATTAAAAAGAGAGCTTTCTGCGCTTTCTTTCATTTTGTTCAAACCAAGCTAGAATTCTCCGCGTCCAAAAGCGTGTAGTAAGAATTACTTGTGAACGCGAAATGAAAAATGACCTGCATGGGCCTGTTTGAAGAACTGGGCATAGTGACCGCTGCTTCCCACTAAACCGGGCGGTTATAATTAAAATGCAGCTACTCATAAAGGTCCAGTGCAGGTTGTAATTATCGTATAGCAACGAAACTTTATAGATATTCTAATGTGCTAATGCGAAACAGATTTACGCTGGAAAAAAATTAGTCCAGTTTTGGCCACAGGCGCAAATTTTCGGCTGTGAATGCAAGAAAGGTGTATGGAAATGTTTCCATATGTAATGGATTAGGAATGGGAAGTGTACATAAATGGTCAAACAAGTGAGAAGTTCATAAAGTTGATTTTATTGCTAATTGCTGTTTACAGCCGGCCGCGGTGGTCTAGCGGTTCTGGCGCTGCAGTCCGGAACCGTGGGACTGCTACGGTCGCAGGTTCGAATCCTGCCTCGGGCATGGGTGTGTGTGATGTCCTTAGGTTAGTTAGGTTTAAGTAGTTCTAAGTTCTAGAGGACTTATGACCTATGATGTTGAGTCCCATAGTGCTCAGAGCCATTTGAACCATTTTTTGCTGTTTACACAGTTTGTTCAACATGAGTACCGGAGACGTCGACGAAATTACCTACAGCCCAAATTTTGAACATGCAGGCCTAAATTTGAACCTCTTTTCGTCCAGTGTAAATCGGTTCCGCATTAACGCATTAGAAAATACACAAAGTATCACTGCGATACGATAATTACAGCCTGCACAGGAGCTCTGTGAGTAGCTGCATTTTAATTAAAACCGCCTGGTACTTATTCCTTATGAAAATTGTTATAAGTAATACACATCTTTTTGAGCCCAGCAGTTCATTTCGTGCCGTCAGCACTATAAATAAGATTAATATTTAAAGGATTGAACATCACTTACTTTTGTCCAGAAAGGCGCCAATTAGTCAGCAAAAAATATTTTAATAACCTGCAAGCAGCTATAAGAAATTAATTGCCAACAGACTTCAATACAAGAGGAGCCTAAAGGACGACACGTAATGGCCAAAACGTTTAACTACCTTGACGAATTTCTTAGTAGATCCGAAAAAGTGTGCATATTATTTTTATCAAATACCATGAGTATTGCGTACAATCTGATTTCTGTACAGTGATTAGTGTAATGTGGTTAGTGTAAGGTGATCGATGTAATTTGATCAGTGTAAACATGTTATGTAAATTAATTTATTCTTCGCTACTGCTTTGCCACAATGACCTGTGAACTATATTATGCACCTCACTGTATTGAACTTTTATGTTTTGTGACAAGTTTCTTATTGTCTTTTAAATTAAAACATGTTTAAGATTTTTTTGACGTATTCAAAATCGATGACTGACATTCCACTTTGGATCTATGCAAGGTAACAGCATGCTGAAAAGTATCCGAAAGACCTGAACCACATTCCACATGATTTG
Source organism: Schistocerca cancellata (assembly GCF_023864275.1). Classification (NCBI taxonomy): domain Eukaryota; kingdom Metazoa; phylum Arthropoda; class Insecta; order Orthoptera; family Acrididae; genus Schistocerca; species Schistocerca cancellata. Next base: position 402,627,506 of record NC_064631.1, read on the forward strand.
CATGTAGCCAACACAACATAACTTCCATGCATGTTCTCTAAGCTCTTTTTGGTACAGTGGAGAAGATTTACGTTCTCTTTGGAGAACATTCATAATTCTTGATCGTAAGGTATGTTCCATAATTCTCAACAGATGGACGTCAACGATATAGGTCTATAATTGTGTGCATCTGTCCTACAACCCTTGAAAACGGGAATGACCTACTCTTTTTATCAGACGCATGGTACTCTTCGTTGCTACAGCGACCTACCATAAACTGTTGCTAAAACGGGTGCAAGTTCTATCGCATAAGCTTTGTGGAACCTTACAGGTATCACATCTGCTTCTGATGCCATTCCACGATTAAGACATTGTAGTTGCTTTTCTATTGAGAGATCGGCTATCTAAATATGTGCCATTTCGCCGTTCGTACGATAGGTGAAGGGAGAGACCGTATTACGATTTTCCGCAGGGAAAGAGTTTCGGAAGATCGAATTCAGTATTTTGGCCTTCTCCCTGAAATCTTCCATTTCGATGCCTGTATGGACACTGAGTGATTGGATAGATAATTTCGACCGCGTACTGATTTCACGTAAGACGAAAACATTTTAGGGATCTAGTCAGATCAGTTCACAAAATTTTACTTTCAGTGTCATTGAACATTTCTCTCATTAATCTCCTTAGGCTCAATGTCGCTTCGTTCAGCTTTTGTTTGTCTGGTAGGTTTTGACTTCTCTTGAATCTGTAATGTCGCTGTCATTGTTTACATAGTACGTTTTTACCAGGCTGTTAAACGACAGAAGGTCTTTCCCATCTCTTAATAACTTACTCGGAACATACTTGTCTAAGGCGTAACACTGCTGATTTTTATTTTTTGTGTGTATCGTGCTTTAAAGACACCGCTGTAAAGTCTGTGAACAGTGGTGAATAAGTCGAAAAGAGCCATGAAAATAAAGATGCCTCAACACATCACAAAAAAACATCAACGCCACAGGAACAAAGTGAGTGAGTACTTTATAAAAATTATGATATTGACAGAAGACCAGTACACAAAGTGACATCGTCTCTTACTAGGTTAGCCTTCTCTCTCTCTCTCTCTCTCTCTCTCTCTCTACAGGATTATCAAAGCAGACATGTAAAGAAGCTTTAATATCTGTATAAACACGTGTTAAATGTTTCTGTAATGCCAATATAGTTTGATTAAGAGGTATCACCTCGACACCTGTCGATAAAGAAATAAAATAATTTAGTTGTCACCAAATTTTGCGACTGTTAGCGGTATTTGAAAACCTTTTCATATTTTTGAAACAGTCGCGGTCGATTAATAGTCAGTATTACATTGAACGATGCTTTTAATTTTTTTCCTTTTGTGCTCCACATCTTTGTCCTCAACACTGAATATTTGTAATGCGGAATACAAGTACTTCCACGTACTTCACTGCTATCGGAACTTCCTGAAGGCCGGTCATTGCCAGGAGAGCTGGGTCGCCATTGGAGGGAGCTGTTGGTATGGCAAAATGCTGCGTCGATTGGCTACAGCGAGTGCCTTGTGTACCGCACCGGGCTCCTGTCTGATACTGTACCGATACAGTTCTATGAAAATTCCAAGTATTCTTGCTCTCTAAATGGTTTCCAAAAACGTCGTTCGCTTGGCAAGGTATCTGAACTAACGAATTACTAAAATAAAAATAAAAAGTGATTAATGGCGTCAAGCGCTCTATGAAACCTCAATATCAACAGCTCATTACTAACAATTTCACTGTACTCACTAGCGACACGTGGCTTTACGAGCAGATGTGCAGTTTGAAAGTCACCTATCGCCTTTGTTATCTACCTCAGACTGAGATTAATTATCTCAGGTATTCGTGAGCGTGTTTACACTTAAATGGACGTCCGGAACTGTTTTGTTCTAGATACTATTCAAACCCAGCACCTATAGCCAATGATAACTAACTACACAAAGTTTTCGTCCTTGATCGAGACTTGAACAAAGGGCTGATCGTCACTGCTGACTAGGCATAACCAAACGAGGAATTTCTCATTTTTGGCCAGTATCAGTTAACAGGTCTCTACGTGAAATTACACGAAGAAAATTTTTGTAGTTGACCAAGACCCAGGACTCCTATCCATTAAACTACTGCCGCTGTTAAGTGATCACGAAATATCGTAAATATAGTTTCTTCATTCCTTAATAACAAATGATGATGATGAAGTCCCATACTCCTTTACAGAGCGTAGGGGAACGATGCGGGAGACCCGCACCGCCGTACTAGACAAGGCCTTAATGGAGGTGGTTTGCCATTGCCTTCCTCCGACCGTAATGGGGATGAATGATGATTATGAAGACGACACAACAACACCCAGTCACACCCAGTCATCTAAACACCCAGTCATTTCGAGGCTGGTGAAAACCCTGACCCCGCCGGGAATCGAACCCGGGACCCGTGCTCGGGAAGCGAGAACGCTACCGCGAGACCACGAGCTGTGGACTAATAACAAAAGATCACATTTTTAAAATTGAAATGAGGTGATATAAATTTTGTGTCGCACGAGGATTCTAACTCAGAACCTAATGGGATTGTTAACTAAGCACAATCAAACAGCAAATATCGATAAAATTTTAATAATGCGTGAAGTTTTGTGCTGGATCGCATTACGAATACTTTTTGATTTATTAAGGTAAGTTTTCGTCGTAAGATTTTCATGGTAAGTTGTAATGCATTTGTATTAGAGCAGTGCTTACATTTATAGAATTTCTTCCTGGTTTATTGAATATAAGAGAAAGCTATAAGACATAAATGAACCATTAACAATATATTCTCTCATATGCACTAAAACAGTCTGACAATGCTAAGGTACAGGAGTTTTAGGATTCTACACCTTTAGAAACCTACTAGTTCGGAGATAAAGTTGTCGTCAATCCAAGCGTAAAGGACATTTTCGTCTGCAAAGAATTTTTCTTGATGATTGTTCGGTAAGAAGCGATAGAGGTAAAAGTTTAGATCAGAAGAATAAGTGTGGTAGGGATGGTCTTGTACTGCAACAACACTTATGCAATGTCCTGGTTCTTATTCTTGTAATGCGACCACTCAGTTGTTGCCTATAAATAGCAACTGCAGTGGACAAATCAGATGTATAACATTACATTCTGTGCACTCACACGCGCCTCTTCTTCAGACAGTTTCTTGTTAGTGAGCTAACCATTTATTTGTTCTTTAATAAGTTAACACACGGTCGTTGAAATCCCCATCAGGCCACCAAATTTAGGTTTTGCTTTGCTTCCTTAAATCGACTATGGCAAATGCTGGGATCCTTGCTTTGAAAGAACACAGTCGATTGCTCATTCATTCCCTATCCTCCTCAATGGATGTGAGTGTCTCACGAATATTACGAGGACGTGCTGAAAAGTAATGGCTCCGAATTTTTTATGTGAAAACTCTCAAAGCTTTTAAAATAAAGCAAACGTTATAAACATACTACATCTTTTATTCTTCAAGACCACACGTTTACTTCTCAGCATAGCCACCTTGGCGACGAACACATTTCTTCCAGCGAGAGACCAGTTTGTTGATTTCTTCACTGTATAATGTTTGACTCTTTTGACGGAGCCACATCCTCACCTGTGCTTTCACCGCTTCATCTGTTTCAAAGTGAAGTCTTCGAAGGTGTTGTTTTAAGCTTTGGAAACAGATGAACATCAGATGGAGCCAAGTCAGGACTGTATGGAGGATGATCGATGAGAGTGACCTCAAGGCGCGCATTGTTGCAGGTGTCGCAGCGCTTGCGTGCGCTCTGGCGTTGTCATGCTGAAGTAGAGGGTGCTGCAAGTGTGAAAGAACCCTTCGAATTCATGCTTTCATTTTTCTGAGGAAATAGTACCTTGCAGATTTATTGTGGTGCCTGTAGGTATGAATTCCAAATGTACCACACTTTGATTCAAATGGCTCTGAGCACTATGGGACTTAACATCTATGGTCATCAGTCCCCAAGAACTTAGAACTACTTAAACCTAACTAATCTAAGGACATCACGAGGCAGAGAAAATCCCTGACCCCGCCGGGAATCGAACCCGGGAACCCGGGCGGGGGAAGCGAGAACGCTACAGCAAGACCACGAGCTGCGGACCCACACTTTGAACATCCCAGAACACTGTAACCACGCCTTTGCTTGCTGATGGCATAGTCTCGAAGTACACTTATGCTCATAAATTAAGGATAATTGCCGAATGTGGTGCCACACAACGTGGCACTACACAAAACTGGCGCTAATAGCAAAGGCACATAGGGAACACACACGACACAGATCGGTACGTCCACAGTATTGGTGATAACTCGAGAAAACCGTCCCGAAACACATGTGCTACAAAACGCCACTATTTCCCGCTCATGTAGCCCGACATAAAGATGGAATATGATCACCATACACACGTATACAGGGCGTGCAACGAGTTGGCATACTCTGGATCAGGTGGTCGAGCAGCTGCTAGGGTATAGCCTCCCATTCTTGCACCAGTGCCTGTTGCAGCTCCTGAAGTGTCCTAGGGGTTTGAAGACGTGCAGCGATGCATCGACCGAGAGCATCCCAGACGTGCTCGATGGGGTTTCGGTCTGGAGAACAGGCAGGCCACTCCATTCGCCTTATATCTTCTGTTTCAAGGTACTCCTCCACGATGGCAGCTCGGTGGGGCCGTGCGTTATCATCCATACGGAGGAAGGTGGGACCCACTGCACCCCTGAAAAGGCGGACCTACTGGTGCAAAATGACGTCCCGATACACCTGACCTGTTACAGATCCTCTGTCAAAGACATGCAGGGGTGTACATCCACCAATCATAATCCCACCCCACACCATCAAACCACGACCTCCATACAGGTCCCTTTCAAGGATATTAAGGGGTTAGTATCTGGTTCCTGGTTCACGCCAGATGAAAACCCGGCGAGAATCACTGTTCAGACTATACCTGGACTCGTCCTTGAACATAACGCGGGACCACTGTTCCAATGACCATGTACTGTGTTCTTGACACCAGACCTTACGGGCTCTCCAGTGACCAGGGGTCAGTGGAATGTACCTTGCAGGTCTCCGGGCGAATAAACCATGTCTGTTCAGTCGTCTGTAGAGTGTGTGTCTGGAGACAACTGTTCCAGTGGCTGCAGTAAGGTCCCGAGCAAGGCTACCTGCAGTACTCAGTGGCGGTCTGCAGGCACTGATGGCGAGATATCGGTCTTCTTGTGGTGTTGTCCACTGTGAACGTCCCGTACTGTAGCGTCTGGACACGTTTCCTGTCTGCTGGAATCGTTGTCATAATCTTGAGATCACACTTTGTGGCACACGGAGGACCCGTGCTACGACCTGCTGTGTTTGACCAACCTCCAGTCGCCCTAGTGTTCTACCCCTCGTAACGTCATCAATATGTGTTCTTTGAGCCATTTTCAACACACAGTCACCATTAGCACGTCTGAAGACGTCTGCACACTTACTCACTGCACCGTACTCTGACATGCACCAACACACATCTGCGTATGTGGACTGCTGCCAGGGCCGCCGTGCGACGACCGCAGGTCAAATGCACCACATGATCATACCCTGAGGTGATTTAAACCCGCAAACCGCCCACCAGAGCGTAGTTCACCATGTATGAGCATTATCCTCAATTTATGAGCACAAGTGTATTAAGAATAATAATTATTTGATTAGCTGAATGCGCAGTGTCTGTTCCTTCGAGACAACAGACACCACGCAGATCCATATTAAGAATAAATATATCTGATAAAGAATTGTGGAACATTATTTATTGAACGTCCCTCGTATCGGACTTACAGTAAATTGAGATATAGCAGTTACTGAAAGTAGTTTATTATACCAAGTAATAAGTGCTGTTTTACAAACCTACAAAAGAAGAGAGAAGCACCGAAGTGAGAATCGCGGTTGCGGATAGCGCACTTGCCAAGTCCAGAGTTAGAGCCAAAATGAAACTTCCATTGCGTTCTGTTGCAGAACGACTTCTCGCGCTGGGTGAAAGACAGGAAGAACCCGCTGGCGGAGTACTTCCTGGAGGCGATGGTGATGGACACGGTCAACTACCGAGCTCTCACGGGCACTCGCCGCGCCGACTACCTCCAGCTTCTCATCGATGCCACTAAGAACAGCACTCAAGACGGTCAGTATACCGGGTGTTCCTGCTATTCTGACCACGCCTGTTCCTAGACATGATCACATTTGATTCATCTATTTGCTTCCACAGGGTGTTCGGAAATCCCCGTTACGAACCTCAAGCACTTGTAGAGGAGAGTGACTACGTAATATTTTGAAAATGAACTCATGTCCAGAAACGTACTGTCCCTCCACGGCGATCTCAATACCAATATGTAACGCGTCCACGTCTAATGAGGAAAAGAGAAAAGTATCAGTTGATTGTCCTGGTATACAGTAGGGGAGACAGGGTGATGTGTACCACGTCAGTCACCTGATGTCACCTATCCGTTTGCCGTGCTGCGAGACCTATTAAGTGCCTGTGCGTCTCCGATACTGTAAACATGGTTCGATAGACATTTTCTCAAAAAACAGACATGCTCCTTGTGAATGAATGGCGAAGTTCCAAAGGACTAGAGAGCTACTATTCGGCTCTATCACGGACGTTTTCCGCAAAGTATCACGTCATCGCACAAACTTTTTGTCCAAGTTACGCAGCGGCTTCGAGAAACAGGTACCTTCACCGTGAGGATGCAAGGTTGTGGTGCACCACGGCAACGCCGCGAGCCCGAATTTGGTGAAGATGTACTACATCGCGTCGAATAGATACTGTCAACGACTACTCTAACAACTAAGCGTGTAATGGGTATTAGTGTTAGTATCGTCTGGGATGTTATCCTTTAGCATCAGTTACACCCGTACCATTTACAAATGGTAAACGCTATGGGTCCAGCCGATTTTCCACAACGCCTTACCCAGTTCCTGCACCGCTGCATCGACACACCCCTGTTTCCACGTCACGTTCTGTTCACATATGATTGTAAATTAACAAGCGACCGTGTTCTGAATTCACGAAACAGCCATGTGTGGGCAGACGAAAACCCTGTTAGATGCATGTACATGGATTCCACCACCTGTTTGGTATTAACGTGTGGGCAGGTATTATGGACGGTCATATGATTAGGGCATATCTCCTTCTACTCAAGCTAACTGGTCTTGCATACTTCGTACAAAACGTATATGTCCCGTTCTTGGAAGCAGTGTCATTGAATGTTAGTCTCAGAATGATGGTGCACCATCTCATTCCTCACGTGCGCTTCGGAGACATCTCAATAGACGATATGATGACAGACGGATAGGCCGATGTGGTCCAACCGAGGGCACGATTGCCGAATTTGACTCCTATGGACTACTTCTTGTGGGGTCGTATGCAAAAGTTAAATACACGATACTCCTGAGAGACAGAGGAAGATCTGCTGGCACGAGTTCTGTCCGCTGCACTAGTAATTAATGAGACACCCGGTGGGATTCAGAGTGTGTACCAGAATAAGCTGCGTAGCTAAAGTGTGATCGCCACATTGAGCGGCTGTTGTAATGAATCAGTACTGTTCTGCGTGTACAGTATCCCGGGTTCTCTTTTGTTCTGGAATAATGCAAACACGTTAAGTTAAAACGAATGAGCTTAAGTAATAAAGCTACGTTTCCTTTCGAATTGTTACCTAATAACTGTACTGCGTCACGATAAATTCAATTTCTCCCAGCAAAAGTAGATGAATAAAACATCTGAATTGAAACAGTCGTAGAACGGAAACGGTGCGTTTCCGAACATGGGTTCCTTTTCAAAATATTTTGTACTCACTTCTCTCTGTAAGTCCTAGAAATCTGCAGCGGGGATTTCCGAACACCTTGTATACCGATGTAGCGCGACGTATGTGGTGGGCTTTGTTAATGTGCTAATAGGGGCCAATACATCCACGTCCGTAACTAGGTGAATTCTCGATTTCGTTTGCTGTTAGGTGTTTAGTGTTTGCAATTGAGGACGGAACCTCTACATCTATATAAATCCCGATCCGCCACAAATTTTCGTATGTCACAGTTTGGCAATACACTGTTGTTGTTGTTGTTGTTGTGGTCTTCAGTCCTGAGACTGGTTTGATGCAGCTCTCCATGCTAATCTATCCTGTGCAAGCTCCTTCATCTCCCAGTACCTACAGCAACGTGCATCCTTCTGAATCTGCTTAGTGTATTCATCTCTTGGTCTCCCTCTACGATTTTTACCCTCCACACTGCACTCCAATGCTAAATTGGTGATCCCTTGATGCCTCAGGACATGTCCTACCAACTGATCCCTTCTTCTAGTCAATTTGTGCCACAAACTTCTCTTCTCCCCAATCCTATTCCATACCTCCTCATGAGTTACGTGATCTGCCCACGTAATCTTCAACATTCTTCTGTAGCACCACATTTCAAAAGCTTCTATTCTGTTCTTGTCCAAACTTTTTATTGTCCATGTTTCACTTCCATACATGGCTACACTCCATACAAATACTTTCAGAAATGACTTCCTGACACTTAAATCTATACTCGACGTTAACAAATTTCTCTTCTTCAGAAACGCTTTCCTTGCCATTGCCAGTCTGCGTTTTATATCCTTTCTACTTCGACCATCATCAGTTATTTTGCTCCCCAAATAGCAAAACTCCTTTACTACTTTAAGTGTCTCATTTCCTAATCGAATTATCTCAGCATCACCCGACTTAATTCGACTACATTCCATTATCCTCATTTTGCTTTTGTTGATGTTCGTCTTATATCCTCCTTTCAAGACAATGTCCATTCCGTTCAACTGCTCTTCCAAGTCCGTTGCTGTCTCTGACAGAATTACAATGTCATCGGCGAACCTCAACATTTTTATTTCTTCTCCCTGGATTTTAATACCTACTCAAAATTTTTCTTTTGTTTCCTTTACTGCTTGTTCAATATACAGATTGAATAACATCAGGGAGAGGCTACAACCCTGTCTCACTCCCTTCCCAACCACTGCTTCCCTTTCATGCCCCTCGACTCTTATAACTGCCATCTGCTTTCTGTACAAATTGTAAATAGCCTTTCGCTCCCTGTATTTTACCCCTGCCGTCTTTAGAATTTGAAAGAGAGTATTCCAGTCAACATTGTCAAAAGCTTTCTCTAAGTCTACAAATGCTAGAAACGTAGGTTTGCCTTTCCTTAATCTTCCTTCTAAGATAAGTCGTAAGGTCAGTATTGCCTCATGTGTTCCAACATTTCTACGGAATCCAAACTGATCTTCCCCGAGGTCGGTTTCTACCAGTTTTTCCATTCGCCTGTAAATAATTCGCGTTAGTATTTTGGAGCTGTGACTTATGAAACTGATAGTTCGGTAATTTTCACATCTGTCAACACCTGCTTTCTTTGGGATTGGAATTATTATATTCTTCTTGAAGTCTGAGGGTATTTCGCCTGTCTCGTACATCTTGCTCACCAGATGGTAGAGTTTTGTCAGGACTGGCTCTCCCAAGGCCGTCAGTAGTTCTAATGGAATGTTGTCTACTCCCGGGACCTTGTTTCGACTCAGGTCTTTCACTGCTCTGTCAAACTCTTCACGCAGTATCGTATCTCCCACTTCATCTTCATCTACATCCTCTTCCATTTCCATAATATTGTCCTCAAGTACATCGCCCTTGTATAGACCCTCTGTATATTCCTGCCACCTTTCTGCTTTTCCCTCTTTGCTTAGAACTGGGTTTCCATCTGAGCTCTTGATATTCATACAAGTGGCTCTCTTTTCTCCAAAGGTCTCTTTAATTTTCCTGTAGGCTGTATCTATCTTACCCCTAGTGAGATAAGCCTCTACAGCCTAACATTTGTCCTCTAGCCATTTTGCACTTCCTGTCGATCTCATTTTTCAGACGTTTGTATTCGTTTTTGCGTGCTTCATTTACTGCATTTTTATATTTTCTCCTTTCATCAATTAAATTCAATGTTTCTTCTGTTACCCAAGGATTTCTACTAGCCCTCGTCTTTTTACCTACTTGATCCTCTGCTGCCTTCACTACATCATCTCTCAGAGCTACCCACTCGTATTCTACTGTATTTCTTTCCCCCATTCCTGTCAATTGTTCCCTTAGCTCTCCTTGAAACTCTGTACAACCTCTGGTTCTTTCAGTTTATCCAGGTCCCATCTCCTTAAATTCCCACCTTTTTGCAGTTTCTTCAGTTTTAATCTATAGTTCATAACCAATAGATTGTGGTCAGAGTCCACATCTGCCCCTGTAAATGTCCTACAATTTAAAACCTGGTTCCTAAATCTCTGTCTTACCATTATATAATCTATCTGACACCTTTTAGTATCTCCAGGATTCTTCCATGTATACAACCTTCTTTTATGATTCTTGAACCAAGTGTTAGCTATGATTAAGTTATGCTCTGTGCAGAATTCTACCAGACGGCTTCCTCTTTCATTTCTTAGCCCCAATCCATATTCACTTACTATGTTTCCCTCTCTCCCTTTTCCTACTGTCGAATTCCAGTCACCCATGACTATTAGATTTTCGTCTCCCTTCACTACCTGAATAATTTCTTTTATCTCATCACACATTTCTTCAATTTCTTCGTCATCTGTAGAGCTAGTTGGCATATAAACTTGTACTACTGTAGTAGGCATAGGCTTTGTGTCTAATTTGGCCACTATAATACGTTCACTATGCTGTTTGTAATAGCTTACCCGCACTCCTACTTTTTTATTCAGTATTAAACCTACTCCTGCATTAACTCTATTTCATTTTGTATTTATAACCCTGTATTCACCTGACCAGAAGTCTTGTTCCTCCTGCCACCGAACTTCACTAATTCCCACTATATCTAACTTTAACCTATCCATTTTCCTTTTTAAATTTTCTAATCTACCTGCCCGATTAAGGGATCTGACATTCCACGCTCCGATCCGTATAATGCCAGTTTTCTTTCTCCTGATAACGACGTCCACCTGAGTAGTCCCCGCCCGGAGATCCGAATGGGGGATTATTTTACCTCCGGAATATTTTACCCAAGTGGACGCCATCATCATTTAACCATACAGCAAAGCTGGATGCCCTCGGGAAAAATTACGGCTGTAGTTTCCCCTTGCTAGCAGCCGTTCACAGTACCAGCACAGCAAGGCCATTTCTGTTAATGTTACAAGGCCAGATCAGTCAATTATCCAGACTGTTGCACATGCAACTACTGAAAAGGCAGCTGCCCCTCTTCTGGAACCACACGTTTGTCTGGCCTCTCAACAGATACCCCTCCGTTGTGGTTGCACCTACGGTACGGCTATCTGTATCGTTGAGGCACGCAAGCCTCCCCACCAACGGCAAGGTCCATGGTTCATGGGGGGTGGGTGGGGGGGGGGCAGTACACTATGTGATCAAAAGTATCCGGACACCCTCAAAAACATACGTTTTTCATATTAGGTGCATTGTGCTGCCACCTGCTGCCAGATAATCCATATCAGCTACCTCAGTAGTCATTAGACATCGTGAGAGAGCAGAATGAGGCGCTCCGTGGAACTCATGGACATCGAACGTGGTCAGATGATTGGGTGGTACTTGCGTCATATGTCTGTATGCGAAATTTCCACGCTCCTAAACATCCTTTGGTCCTCTGTTTCCGATGCGATAGTGAAGTGGAAACGTGAAGGAATACGTACAGCACAAAAGTGTACAGGCCGACCTCGTCTGTTGACTGACAGAGACCGCCAACAGTTGAAGAGGATGGTAATGGGTAATAGGAAGATCTATCCAGAGTAAAATTCGGAGGCGGTGGTGTTATTGTGTGGTCGTGTTTTTCATGGAGGGGGCTTGCACCTCTTGTTGTTTTGCGTGGCGCTGTCACAGCACAGGCCTACATTGAAGCTTTAAGCATCTTCTTGCTTCCCACTGTTGAATAGCAATTCGAGGATGGCGATTGCGCCTCTCAACACGATGGAGCACCTGTTCATAATGCACGGCCTGTGGTGGAGGGGTTACACGACAATAAGATCCCTGTAATGAACTGTTCTGCACAGAGTCCTGACGTGGAAATGGAAATGAGCGTTTGGCGTCATTGGCCGGGAGGCCCTTTACGGGGCAGATCCGGCCGACTTGGTGCAGATCTTATTACATTCGACGCCACATTGGGCAACCTGCGTGCCGGATGGGGATGAAATGATGATGAAGACAACACAACACCCAGTCCCTGAGCGGAGAAAATCCCCTACCCAGCATGGAATCGAAACCGGGCCCCTTCGGACGGCAGTCCGTCACGCTGACCATTCAGCTACCGGGGCGGATAGTCCTGACGTGAATCCTATAAAACACCTTTCGGATGTTCCGGAACGCCGACTTCGTGCCAGGCCTCACAGACCGACATCGATACCTCTCCTCAGTGCAGCACTCCGTGAATAATGGGCTGCCATTCCCCAGGAAACCTTTCAGCATCTGATTGAACGCATGCCTGCGAGAGTGGAAGCTGTCATCAAGGCTAAGTGTGGGCCAACACCATACTGAATTCTAGCATACCGATAGAGGGCGCCACGAACTTATAAGTCATTTTCAGCCAGGTGTCCGCATACTTTTGATCTCATAGTGTACGTCTATATCCACGGAATCTGATGTCATGAAATTCGCACTCAACTATCAATTTAGAACAATACTGCATACAGCTGCTGATCGTCAAGTGATATGTAACTGTATATATGCCTCACAACCCACTATAAGGTTCAAGGCGGAGGATACCTTGTTCGACTGCTATCATTTCCTTTCCTGTTCCACTGGCAAATGATGCCAGTGGAAACCAGCTGTCAGTTTACTTTCGTACGAGCACCGATTTCTCTTAACTTGCTTCACGGTCCTTAGGGTATATGATTGTCAGTGATAGTGGCATTGTTCTGCAGTCTGTTGCAAATGACGGTTCTCTAAACTTCCTCAAGAGTGTTTTGCGAAAAGAAAGACTTCTTAACTCAGGGATTCCAATTCCATTTCATTTTCCGTAATACTCGCGTGTTGATCGAACGCACCGGTAACAAACCTAGTAGCACGCCTCTGAATTTCTTCGAGATCTTTCTTTAATCCGACCTGGAGGGGATCCCAAACGGCCGATCACTACTAAAGTATGCGTCAAAGTGTTCTGTGCGCGGTCAACTTTATAGGTGAGCTACACTTTTCTAGAACTCTCACAATAAACCAAATTGGACCATTCACCTTACCTACAATCGAACTTACGTGATCGTTCCATTTCAGATCGTTTCACGTCTTTATACCTAGAACACCTAAATTTTTAATCGAAGTGACTGTGTTAATCAGCGTGCTACTAATATTGTATCAGAATACAGCAGATTTGTTTTTCCTACACATCTGAATTAATTAACATTTTCTGACGTTTAGAACAAGCCGCCACTCATCCCACCAAATACAACTTCTCTCCGAGTCATCCTGCACCCTCCTATAGCCATTCAACGACGACGCTATCAGGAAACACTTGCAGGCTGCTGCTCACCCTATCCTAGAGATTGTTTATGTATATAGGGGACAAGTGTTGTCCTACGACACTTCCTGGGGCACTGATTATATCTGTCTTTGGTGAACACCCGTCATCCGGGACAATGCACAGGGTTCTATTACTCAACGCACCTTTGGGCCATTGACATATTTGAGTAACTAAAAGCGTTTCTGAAGAAGAGAAATTTGTTAACGTCGAGTATAGATTTAAGTGTCAGGAAGTCATTTCTGAAAGTATTTGTATGGAGTGTAGCCATGTATGGAAGCGAAACATGGATGGTAAATAGTTTGGACAAGAAGAGAATAGAAGCTTTCGAAATGTGGTGCTACAGAAGAATGCTGAAGATTAGATGGGTAGATCACATAACTAATGAGGAAGTATTGAATAGGATTGGGGAGAAGAGAAGTTTGTGGCACAACTTGACCAGAAGAAGGGATCGGTTGGTAGGACATGTTCTGAGGCATCAAGGGATCACCAATTTAGTATTGGAGGGCAGCGTGGAGGGTAAAAATCGTAGGGGGAGACCAAGAGATGAATACACTAAGCAGATTCAGAAAGATGTAGGTTGCAGTAGGTACTGGGAGATGAAGAAGCTTGCACAGGATAGAGTAGCATGGAGAGCTGCATCAAACCAGTCTCAGGACTGAAGACCACAACAACAACAACACCAACAACGCCGTAAGCCCAGACTTTCAGCCGCGACGGGTAGCCGCGTCGTCTAAGGCCTCTTGTCACGGTTCGCGCCCCCCCCCCCCCCCCTCGGGGAGGTTCGAGGAGTCCTCCCTCGGGCATATGAGTGTGTGTTGTCCTTAGCGTAAGATAGTTAAAGTTAGATTAAATAATGTGTAAGCTTAGGGACCGATGACCTCAGCAGTTAGGTCCCATAAGATCTACTCCAAATTTCATTTGCGGACTTCCATTAACAGTCTGCATTGTGGCACTGTGTCCAACGTTTTTCGAAAATCTAGGAATCTCTCACCCATACCATTTCCAAATTTCTGGAGCCCTAAGGAAAACGTCGCGACCGTCGATTTGCCTCGGCGAAGAGGTGCACCCTGCAACACTCTTACAAGCTTTCCAGACTGTTTCTGACCACCCTATACATCATACTACAAGCCACATACAGTAGTTATTATAAACATTAGACATCGATTTTGTTTTACTTCATATACCCCTAGAAAGATTATACACTCCTGGAAATTGAAATAAGAACACCGTGAATTCATTGTCCCAGGAAGGGGAAACTTTATTGACACATTCCTGGGGTCAGATACATCACATGATCACACTGACAGAACCACAGGCACATAGACACAGGCAACAGAGCATGCACAATGTCGGCACTAGTACAGTGTATATCCACCTTTCGCAGCAATGCAGGCTGCTATTCTCCCATGGAGACGATCGTAGAGATGCTGGATGTAGTCCTGTGGAACGGCTTGCCATGCCATTTCCGCCTGGCGCCTCAGCTGGACCAGCGTTCGTGCTGGACGTGCAGACCGCGTGAGACGACGCTTCATCCAGTCCCAAACATGCTCAATGGGGGACAGATCCGGAGATCTTGCTGGCCAGGGTAGTTGACTTACACCTTCTAGAGCACGTTGGGTGGCACGGGATACATGCGGACGTGCATTGTCCTGTTGGAACAGCAAGTTCCCTTGCCGGTCTAGGAATGGTAGAATGATGGGTTCGATGACGGTTTGGATGTACCGTGCACTATTCAGTGTCCCCTCGACGATCACCAGTGGTGTACGGCCAGTGTAGGAGATCGCTCCCCACACCATGATGCCGGGTGTTGGCCCTGTGTGCCTCGGTCGTATGCAGTCCTGATTGTGGCGCTCACCTGCACGGCGCCAAACACGCATACGACCATCATTGGCACCAAGGCAGAAGCGACTCTCATCGCTGAAGACGACACGTCTCCATTCGTCCCTCCATTCACGCCTGTCGCGACACCACTGGAGGCGGGCTGCACGATGTTGGGGCGTGAGCGGAAGACGGCCTAACGGTGTGCGGGACCGTAGCCCAGCTTCATGGAGACGGTTGCGAATGGTCCTCGCCGATACCCCAGGAGCAACAGTGTCCCTAATTTGCTGGGAAGTGGCGGTGCGGTCCCCTACGGCACTGCGTAGGATCCTACGGTCTTGGCGTGCATCCGTGCGTCGCTGCGGTCCGGTCCCAGGTCGACGGGCACGTGCACCTTCCGCCGACCACTGGCGACAACATCGATGTACTGTGGAGACCTCACGCCCCACGTGTTGAGCAATTCGGCGGTACGTCCACCCGGCCTCCCGCATGCCCACTATACGCTCTCGCTCAAAGGCCGTCAACTGCACATACGGTTCACGTCCACGCTGTCGCGGCATGCTACCAGTGTTAAAGACTGCGATGGAGCTCCGTATGCCACGGCAAACTGGCTGACACTGACGGCGGCGGTGCACAAATGCTGCGCAGCTAGCGCCATTCGACGGCCAACACCGCGGTTCCTGGTGTGTCCGCTGTGCCGTGCGTGTGATCATTGCTTGTACAGCCCTCTCGCAGTGTCCGGAGCAAGTATGGTGGGTCTGACACACCGGTGTTAATGTGTTCTTTTTTCCATTTCCAGGAGTGTATAATTGAAATTTATTTACAATAATGACAAATTTGATTTGTTGTGTCCAACATTTGAGTAATATTTTTCAATAAAGCTTTATTTTTATTAAACCCTCTAACAAAAACATAGATTTTGCTAAATATGCATAGAAAATACTGCAGGAAGGTAGTTTTAGGCGGTGAAGGTGAGAGAGGAGGGCTGAGGAGGCAGCTTTGGCAATTCTCCCGAGACAAAGGATTTTCTGATTTACAGAAAATTCGAACATACTAAAGCAACAGACACTTGTAAATCCGATATCTGAATGGGCTAGCAAAGTCTGGTTCAGGCCACACTTGAAAACGCGGCAAATCTATTTTCATCTTTTGCGAATTGTGATACTGTTATGAAATAACACAGGAGAGCGAGGATTGGGAAGAGTTTGACAGAAGAATTCGAGATGAATAAGGGTTTGCGGCTGGGATGTGGCTGTCACCAACCCTCTTTAAGCTGTATCTTGAAGCAATCCTGCAGACTTGGCATGGAAAATTTCAGGTTATGAGAGTGACAGTAAAGGACAGCAAGATATTTCGGCTTGTCCATCCCTGTTAAGTAGGAGGAGAGCCATTTTCAATATTACCGTTAGCTGCAGTAGTTACAATGAAACTACAGCTGGCAGTGGTGTCGAAAATTAAGAAATAGCAAAATATTTAGCCTGTATTTTGCAGCTGACCAGATTGTACTACCAAAAGATGATGAGGATCTGAGCTATATGATGCGAAAGCTTAAAAAGGAATACAGTAAAGCTGCCTGAAGTTGAACATGAAGAAGTGTGATACTTGGCTGTCGGAACAGAAAAAATTAATAATTTGTAGGTAGATGGAGAAGTAGTTCTAGACGTGGAAAAGGGAAAATATCTTGGAGTATAATAAACAGGGCACAAACAATGACGAAATCACTAGGAGGATTAATAAAGGACGAGCTGCAAAAGGGCAATGAAACCAATTCTGTGGAACAATAGATGAGAAGAACAACGAAGAAGAAAACGTATAACACTATACACTGAGGAGACAGAAGTCATGGGATACCGCCTAATATCGTGTCACACCTCCTTCTTCGCTGCGTAGCGCAGCAACTCAACGTGGCATTTACTCAGCTTACTCAGCAAGTCGTTGAAAGTTCCTTACAGAAATACTAAGCCATGCTGCCCTCATATCCGTCCACAACTGCGAAAGTGTTGCCGGTGAAAGATTTTGTGCTTGAACTGACCTCTCCATTGTGTAAGGTGAATGGTCGTTGTGACTGAGGTCATTCGCTCGAATTGTCCAGAATGTTCTTGAAACCAATCGCGATCAATTGACATCCATGAAAATTCCGTCGTCGTTTGGGAAGATGAAGTCCATGAATGGTGGCAGATAATCTCCAAGTAGCCGAACATAACCATTTCCAGTCAATCATTGACTTATTTGGAGAAGAGGACCCAGACCATTCCATCTACACGTAACTCACATCATTATGCAACCACCACCAGCTTGCACAGTGGCACGTTGACAACTTGGATCCATGGCTGCGTGGAGTGTGCGCCACACTCGAGCCCTACCATCTGGTCTTCCTAACTAATATCGAGACTCATCTGACCAGTCGTCTAGGTTGCAACCGGTGGGGTCACGAGCTCAGGAGAGAAGCTGCAGGCGATGTCGTGGTATTAGCAAGGTCACTCACGTCGGTCGTCTACTGCCATAGCCCATTAACACCACATTTCGCCACACTGTCCTAAAGGATACGTTCGTCGTATGTCCCGTCCCCAATTGATTTCTGCCGTTATTTCATGCATTGTTGCTTTTTTGTCAGCACCGACAACTGTACTCAGACACCGCTGTTCTCGGTCGTCAAGTAAAGACCGCCGGCCACTGCGTTGTCCGTGGTGTGAATTAATGCCTGAAATTTAGTATTCTCGGCACAGTCTCGACACTGTGTATCTCGGAATATTGAATTCCCTAAACATTTCCGAAATGGAAGGTCCCATGCGTCTAGTTCCAACTACCACTCGGCGTTAAAAGTCTGTTAACTCCCGTCGGGCGGCCATAATCACGTCGCAAACTTTTTCACATGAATCACCTGAGTACAAATGACAGGTCCGTCAATGCACTCACCTTTTATACCTGAATATGTGCGAATCGCTATCCCGTGATTTTTGTCACCTCAGTGTAGTTCAGAGTGTAGTTTTATAGGCAGCAGAAGCCTAGGATGGTAAAAAAAAATACTGCTTGCCATTGAGATGGTTTACTTAAGACGAAGCTTAAGCTCTACTAGGACAGATAGGATAAAAAATTGAGAGAGATATTTGTGACGACATCAACAAAAACAGCTGATGTGGTTTGGCCTAGTGAGTAGGATGAATAAAGACAGGTTGCCAAATAGCATAGTAAGGAAGAAAAGGTTAGTCAGCCGGGTTGGCTGTGCAGTCAAACGCACGGCTTTCCGGGCGGGAAGGAGCGCCTGGTCCCCGGCACGAATCCGCCCGGCGGATTTGTGTCGAGGTCCGGTGAACCGGCCAGTCTGTGGTTGGTTTTTAGGCGGTTTTCCATCTGCCTCGGCGAATGCGGGCTGGTTCCCCTTATTCCGCCTCAGTTACACTATGTCGGCGATTGCTAAGCAAACAAGTTCTCCATGTACGCGTACACCACCATTACTCTACCACGCAAACATTGGGGCTACACTCGTCTGGTGTGAGATGTTCCCTGGGGGGTCCACCGGGGACCGAACCGCACAATAACCCTGAGTTCGGTGTGGGGCGGCGGAGGGGCGATGTGGACTGCGGTAGTCGTCGTGCGGTTGTGGACCACTGCGGCTGCGGCGGGGACGGAGCCTCTCCGTCGTTTCTAGGCCTCCGGTTAACATACAATACAATACAATACATGTAGTTGTTGTTGTGGTCTTCAGTCCTGAGACTGGTTTGATGCAGCTCTCCATGCTACTCTATCCTGTGCAAGCCTCTTCATCTCCCAGTACCTACTGCAGCCTACATCCTTCTGAATCTGCTTAGTGTATTCATCTCTTGGTCTCCCTCTACGATTTTTACCCTCCATGCTGCCCTCCAGTACTAAATTCGTGATCCCTTGATGCCTCAGAACATGTCCTACCAACCCATCCCTTCTTCTAGTCAAGTTGTGCCACAAATTTCTCTTCTCCCCAATCCTATTCAATACCTCCTCATGAGTTACGTGATCTACCCACCTAATCTTCAACATTCTTCTGTAGCACCACATTTCAAAAGCTTCTATTCTCTTCTCCAAACTTTTTATTGTCCATGTTTTACTTCCATACATGGTTCCACTCTATACAAATACTTTCAGAAACGACTTCCTAACACTTAAATCTACACTCGATGTTAACAAATTCCTCTTCTTCAGAAACGCTTTTCTTGCCATTGCCAATCTACATTTTATATCTTCTCTACTTCGACCATCATCAGTTATTTTGCTCCCCAAATAGCAAACCTCCTTTACTACTTTAAGTGTCTCATTTCCTAATCTAATTCCCGCAGCACCACTCGACTTAATTCGACTACATTCCATTATCCTCATTTTGCTTCTGTTGATGTTCATCTTATACCCTCCTTTCAAGACACTGTCCATTCCGTTCAATTGCTCTTCCAAATCCTTTGCTGTCTCTGATAAAATTACATTGTCATCGGCGAACCTCAAAGTTTTTATTTCTTCTCCATGGATTTTAATACCTACTCCGTAATTTTCTTTCGTTTCCTTTACTGCTTGCTCAGTATACAGATTGAATAGCATCGGGGAGAGGCTACAACCCTGTCTCACTCCCTTCCCAACCACTGCTTCCCTTTCATGTCCCTCGACTCTTACAATACATACAAGAAAGAAAAGGGGTCTCTCATGTCGCGAATGTCAAAATGATTGGGAGGAAGTGGTGCAAGCAAGAAATATGAACGTTGAGGGAAGCCAAGATGGAAGCAGATGGCGACTGGGGTCAGAGATGCGGCGCCAGCTCTAGATAATCTGCAAGAAGAAGTGAACTGCGTAGGATGTAGACGTTGTGAGCGTGGTGTCGCCGCCAGACACCACACTTGCTAGGTGGTAGCCTTTAAATCGGCCGCGGTCCGTTAGTATACGTCGGACCCACGTGTCGCCACAATCAGTGAGTGCAGACCGAGCGCCGCTACACGGCAGGTCTAGTCTAGAGAGACTCCCTAGCACTCGCGCCAGTTGTTCAAAAAATGTGTGTGAGCTCTTACTGGACTTAACTGCTAAGGTCATCAGTCCCTAAGCTTACACACTATTTAACCTAAATTATCCTAAGGACAAACACACACACCCATGCCCGAGGGAGGACTCGAAGCTCCGCCGGAACCAGACGCACAGTCCATTACTGCAGCGCCCTAGACCGTTCGGTTAATTCCGCGCGGCAGCGCCAGGTGTACAGCCGACTTTGCTAGCGATGGTTCACTGTCTGCATACGTTCTCATTTGCAGAGACGACAGTTTAGCATAGCCTTCAGCTACGTCATTTCCTACGACCTAGCAAGGCGCCATATTCAGTTACTATGAATGTATTCTGAACCGCCGGCCAGAGTGGCCGAGCGGTTCTAAGGTGCTACAGTCTGGAACCGCGAGACCGCTACGGTCGCAGGTTCGAATCGTGCCTCGGGCATGGATGTGTGTGACGTCCTTAGGTTAGTTAGGTTTAAGTAGTTCTAAGTTCTAGGGGACTGATGACCTCAGATGTTAAGTCCCATCGTGCTCAGAGCCATTTGAACCAATTCTGAACCGGTAATATTGTGAATCATGTACCATCAAGAGTGATATTCATCATTAATGGATTAAAGTTAAGTATCAAAGTAATTACGTGCGCTTTCTGAATTCTAATTCCTTGTCATGTTCCAGACCTCATACGTCAGTGTAGTCCTTCCCTCCTCACGCCAGCCTGCGTGAGCTAAAACGCGTACATTTCGGCCTCCTCTAGTAACACGGTGTTGGCTCTTCTGCCACCGCAACAGTTAGCGTGTGATGCTGATGTGGCGTTTGTGTGTTCAGGAGTTCGGTTCAGACCGCGGCAACCGCAGGGCCCAGCGGCCACGGTGGCGGAGGCTGCGGGCCCTGCCGAGAGCTTCCGGCTGGGCGGCGTGGAGCTGCGCGCGCTGCCCGTCTGGTACCTGGACTCCGGCGTCGAGACGGTCGCGTCGGCACTCGCCTTCTGCCTGCACGAGCTGGCGCTCGACACGCCGGTCCAGGCGGCGGTGCGCGCCGAGGTAGACGCCACCCTGCGCCACCACGACGGGCAGCTCAGCTACGCCGCTGTCAAGCACCTACCCTACCTGGACACCGTGATCGCCGGTAAGCGCCCTGCCCTCCAGCTTCGGAATGTAGGAGCGTGGTTTCATAAGACTGGCAAACAGGCAAGAAAAAAGGTTTGTTTCATAAACGACTCACCTTGCTTCTCGACATAGTCTCCTTGGAGGGCTATACACTTGGCCCAGCAACTGTCCAGCTTTTCCACCCCATCGGAAAAATACATTCGCTGAAACTCTGCAAAATGCTCTCTGGCTGCATATTATAACGGCTCTTCTTCTTGATGATTTGGTTTGATTTGTACTTGGCCTCGGCTAAATCTCGGCGACAGTCGGTAGAGTGTTGAGATCGTTATCAAGTTACTCAAAATAACAGTGCTGAACCGAAATGTCGACGTGCGTGAGATGTTTACTTCACCACGAATCGTAATTAATCGTTCGTAATCGATGTTTAACTGATTAATGATGGAATATTAATGATAAAACCAATGCAGTCACAGCCCCAACAAATTCCCTACAAGCTGGTCGTAATTTGAAGTATCTAAGAAATCGTAACAGAGGGCTTGTTATTTGAGTCAAAGATTCTATACAAGCGCCGAGTGCTACAGTCAAATATTATCGCTGCGCGTAATTATTACTCGGGAGTCTCATGTCAATAATTTGATAGAATTTTAAATCACAAATGCACGACTTGGCACGAGAGGGTGTTTTATTGCACAATAACAGTCACTTCCTAACCGAGCCTTGAGTAGAAAACTTTCCCAGGTGTTGGGGGGATTTAAATTATATGCTTCGGACCTATCACTGAAGTTCCATAAACCACTGGCTATTATAAATGAAAATTGTCTATCAGTGTTCGTTGCCTAAATCACTGTCTAAGTAATGTTTAGTTCAATTATCTAGTTAAAAGTTCACTTTATTCTAGTAGGTAAAGGTCCTCCGTTCGAATTCTAATGCCGTGATATTTGATGTCAGAAGATCATATTACTGCGTCATAATAGATCGCAATTATTCAATCTCAAAAACAATCTAAGCGCGCCTACATGTACGAGCATTCAAATATATGACCTGCTTCGGCTAACTCTCGTAACGTAGTGACAATGCATTGAATTATACTTAGTCATTACTCACGATTCCCAAAGAGTACTCACACGGAGTATTCTTTGGGATCATTGGTTCTACTTTGCGACTGTTAATTTATGGTAATTTTGCGATTTATTATGATTTTTATTTTTATTTTACTGAAATTTAATCTTTCTTTCGTAGATTGCTAAATTGCCAAGTATTAGATTCCTGATTTAATTACTTGTTATTGTCCTAATAATAGTGATAAATGGAACTTCGTTCGCTTATTCACTTTTCTGGGAATTTGGGACATGGGGGGAAATCTTTGGGGTATTGGGAGCTAATTTTTTATTTTTATTTCTCGTCTGAGGAAGTGGCATTACAACATACCACTTCCTCATTTGATGAAAATTTCTTCCCAGCAAGCCTAGGTTTCAGGTTTGGGAAGAGGAAGAAGTCACTTGGGACTAAGCATGGAGAACAGGGTGGATGAGAAACCAATTCAACGTTCAATTCATGCACTTTCACCATTGTTATCGCTGGTGTGTGGGATGGTGCATTATCCCGGTGGAAGAGCATTTTTTTTCTTCGTGACAGCCTCAGTCTTTTTTTAGCCAACGAATTTCACATGATCCAACAATGAAGTATAATAGGTTCCGGTTATGGTTCAGTCTTTCTACAACTAATCTATGGGACAAACTGCCTATTGGCTTCTGTCTCGGGTTTCTCGACCGACGTTCATCTAATGATTTTACTGACGTTTCGCCAGCACGAATGGCTGGCATTGTCAAAGCTTTACCCGATGGTGAACTGGAGCCGAGCTCGCGGCCGCAGACTATATGTACCTGGCGCGCCAACGTCCGAGGGCTTCTCCGCGGTCATCTCCGGTGCGGTTCTCCTCTTGCTACCGGCTCGGTCATTCGCTGCAGTACGTGAAGCCAGGATCCGTTTACCCTAAGGCTTTCCACTTATGTAATCGAGCTTACCAACCATGAAGGCGCAACAAAAATGTAGCATTCTTTCATTGAAATTTACCAGACTTACCAACCACTCTCGCAGTCAATGGACCGAGCGACGGGGAACACCAGATAGCTCACTGTAGGCCTACTCGCAATTTGGGGAACGGTATATTAGATGCTTGCCTGGCCATTGGTATTAGGTCTTCCACGGTTCAGAGTAGTATTTGCACCCAACGCCCTCAAATATTTGTTGGATATACAGCCTCTATCTTCCTACAGTGTTTACCCTCTACAGCTCCCTCAATTACCATGGAAGTTATCGGACTGTACACGATAGTGCACAGTACAAATGTATATTAAAAACCCGCGCACTAAAATGCGATTTTTCAGGGAGTCATATCTCGGGTTCTTTTGATCACAGATATAAGGGGTCAAGTGTTTTGGATAATCCATGGACTAGTAACCATTTGTATACCTATTGGAAGAATAAGCATTCTGTACCTGTCCTACAACACAGGGTCAAAATTTAAACACTACACACTTCCTCCATCCCAGGCAACTTGAAGCAAATCCCATGGTTCTTTTGTAAAAAGGTGTGGTCTAGGGTGGACCATGGGCGGCTTATGAAAGTCTGTTTCTCCATATGCGGTTCCTGAGAATATCCCAGAAAACCACTATGTTTGGGTACGAGATGCACCAGTTGTGGGGATGGTCAGTATCATAATTTCTGTTCATGACCGTCGTCGACATTTTCCGATATGTCCTTAAGATGTTCTCAGAGAACGTTACAGTTTTTTTCGATATCAGTATCCGTTACTGAAGTTCAGAGGTTCAAAGTTCCGTAATTACGCACGTAAAAATCCGTATTTTTAGCTGATGTAGTGAACACATGGTAAAGGTTCTAGGGCAATTGCACGTTTTTAGAGGTCACCAGACTAGCATTTTTTCATCAATAAAAATTTATGCTGCACTCTCTCTATATAATTGGCATTTCGCGCATATACAAATGTACCAAAAGTGGTACTAAAGTGACAAAAAATGGGCTAAAGAGGGTCTTAACATGCCTGAAAAGAGCTTAAAATAATTGCCAGAAATTATGTAAAACTGGAAAGGCTGAAAATTTAGTAAATATTTCTAATAAAATTTTTATTCTTTTAAGACATAAGCCATAAGTGCGCCATTTTCTATTAATTGCGATCTATGAGAAAAGTATTCATAAAATTTGTTAACTTTATATTATGCGTATTTATTTGTCGTTGATATGTGTCAAAGCACATAAATTTGTCGAAATATGTAGATAAACCACCAATTTTTTTACTTGTAGAATTCTTTTTATATAAGTAGCACAGTCTGCTGTAACAGAGAAAAGAAGGGAACTGGCGGAAAAATGCTCCTGTCAGACAACAAAAAGATGAATATGATCCACTTTAAAAGACTGAGAGAAAAGTGGGAAACCAAGTGCCTAATGGGCAGTCAATCTTCCTCATCAAAAATTTTGGCATGCGAACATATTCGAGCTTTTCTGTGCTGAAATAGAGTAGAATAGAGACAGCGACGGTGGAAGAGAGAGGATGCAGTGACAGTGGGAGAGAAAAGAGAGGAGACACTGATGGAAGGGAGGAAGTGGCAGTGAAATAGAAAGATAAGTAAAAAGATCGACGTGGGAAGGAACGGATAATTTCAATCAGTTTTTTGTAGTGGCCGAATTTGTCCGTTATGTTGCATCAGAACCAGCATTTCTTGCATAGAATTTTAACTTATAGTTTACAAAGGAGTTTTCGTCCAAAGCTGTCGAATGGAAAATATAGAGTGGGCGTAGTCCACCTCGGATTTATGAACAGCGCGGCGAGTTCAATTAAGTTATGTCATAGTGTTACCGTCAGCATTGCGCAGCATGGAATTTGAGTGTGTAACAGATAACTTCGATAGATGTTAGGACATAACAGTTTGATTTACCGTCGTAGGTGAAGACATCGCACAGAAAGGTTCCGACGGAACATAACACACCAGTCCATTAAAATCCGCTTCTCATCTTAAGATTGTGAAGTCACGTCCGTGCCTTTACGACACGTGTACAGCTACGAGACGTACTTGTACTGCTACCAACGAACGAACTGTTAGCTGGCGAGGTTGGATCACTCTCTACACTATCATATTAGTGAAACCGTTTACGGA
The DNA here is from genome assembly GCF_023864275.1 of Schistocerca cancellata. Classification (NCBI taxonomy): domain Eukaryota; kingdom Metazoa; phylum Arthropoda; class Insecta; order Orthoptera; family Acrididae; genus Schistocerca; species Schistocerca cancellata. Next base: position 402,653,072 of record NC_064631.1, read on the forward strand.
AAGAGTCACCATCCTGGGTGAAATTCACGAGACAAGTTTAAAACGCCTCATTTCTGGGACAGGCGACCTCTGTCCTGTAGAAGTCCAGTTGTTGTCACATAACTACGTTAGCCGACTGTTGCTTTGGAGCAATGTAGAATATTTCATACATTATAAATGAAAAAAATAGACGGTGTTTGGGTAATATTCTGCAATATGTATTATTTAACTGGTTATTAGCTGTTAGTCTATTACCAGGTACAATAGTAAATATGTGGACTGTGAATTTCATGATATCAAGGATTGATTGAGACTAGGTGCGTCTAAAGATCTGTCAATTACCTCTGAAAGATAACAGTTATTAATGTTCGTTATAATACTAAAATTACTTTGATGAAAATGTGATATAAAAACTATGTAACTTACATAAGATGTATGATATGTTGAGTTAATGAACTACATGATAAATTACAATAGCTAATTGTACACTGAAGGAAAATAAATTGAGCAAAATGCAGAAAACTTTGAAGACATGTTTCAGAGGCGTGACTGAACGAGATAACGTTGTCTTGAGCAAAGCCATTATTACAAACAAGTACAATATAACAAGTGAGACTAAGCTGAGAAGTGAAACAAGTGTAAAAAGTAATACCTCCTGCGTCATAAAAATTTTAATAATGAACAAATAAAAGCGGAATTATAGCCTGGACAGTCCTCTACATAACACTATCGTTCGACGTAGTAACAACGCACTTGCACACATTTGCGCGATCGTTGAACCAAGGCATCAAAACGTTTGGAAACATTCAGGATTTTGTTCCTTGGCCCACTTTTCTCAGAATGTTTTTACAGAATTCTTTAAAAGAATTTTCTTTTAAAGGATGCTTCTGAAACATGAGAGTTATTAATGTTTGATGTTGTTGTTCTTGTTGTCGTCTGCAGTCCAGAGACTGGTTTGATGCAGCTCTCCATGCTACTCTATCCTGTGCAAGCTTCTTCATATCCCAGTACCTACTGCAATCTACATCCTTTTGAATCTGCTTAGTGTATTCAACTCTTGGTCTCCCTCTATGATTTTTACCCACCACGCTGCCCTCCAATACTAAACTGGTGATCCCTTGATACCTCAGAACATGTCCTACCAACCGATCCCTTCTTCTAGTCAAGTTGTGCCACAAATTTCTCTTCTCCCCAATTCTATTCAATCCCTCCTCATTAGTTATGTGATCTGCCCACGTAATCTTCAACATTCTTCTGTAGCACCACATTTTGAAAGCTTCTATTCTCTTCTTGTCTAAACTATTTACCGTCCACGTTTCACTTCCATACATGGCTACACGCAATACAAATACTTTCAGAAACGACTTCCTAACACTTAAATCTATACTCGATGTTAACAAATTTCTCTTCAGAAACGCTTTCCTTGCCATTGCCAGTCTACATTTTATATCTTCTCTACTTCGACCATCATCAGTTATTTTGCTCCCCAAACAGCAAAACCCCTTTACTACTTTAAGTGTCTCATTTCCTAATCTAATTCCGGCAGCATCACCCGATTTAATTCGACTACATTCCTTTATCCTCGTTTTGCTTTTGTTGATGTTCATCTTATATCCTCCTTTCAAGACTCTGTCCATTCCGTTCAGCTGCTCTTCCAGGTCCTTTTCTGTCTATGACAGAATTACATTGTCATCGGCGAACCTCAAAATTTTTATTTCTTCTTCATGGATTTTAATTCCTACTCCGAATTTTTCTTTTGTTTCCTTTACTGCTTGCTCAATACACAGATTGAATAACAATCGCGGATAGGGTACAACCCTGTCTCACTCCCTTCGCAACCACTACTTTCCTTCCATGCCCCTCGACTCTTATAACTGCCGTCTGGTTTCTGTACCAACTGCAAAATAGCCTTTCGCTCCCTGTATTATACCCCTGCCACCTTCAGAATTTGAAAGAGAGTATTCCAGTCAACATTGTCAAAAGCTTTCTCTTAGCCTACAAATGCTAGAAACGTAGATTTGCCTTTCCTTAATCTGTCTTCTAAGGTAAGTCGTAGGGTCAGTATTGCCTAACGTGTTCCAACATTTCTACGGAGTCCAAACTGATCTTCCCTCAGGTGGGCTTCTACCAGTTTTTCCATTCGTCTGTAAGGAATTCGTGTTAGTGTTTTGCAGCCGTGACTTATTTAACTGATAGTTCGGTAATTTTCACATCTCTCAGCACCTGCTTTCTTTGGGATTGGAATTATTATTAATGAAGTCTGAGGTTATTTCGCCTGTGTCATACATCTTGCTCACCAGATGGTAGAGTTTTGTCAGGGCTGGCTCTTCCAAGGCTATCAGTAGTTCTAATGAAATGTTGTCTACTCCCGGGGCCTTGTTTCGACTTAGATCTTTCCGTGCTCTGTCAAACTCTTCATGCAGTATCATATCTCCCATTTCATCTTCATATACATCCTCTTCCATTTCCATAATATTGTCCTCAAGTACATCGCTCTTGTATAGACTCTCTTATACTCCTTCCACCTTTCTGCTTTCCCTTCTTTGCTTAGAACTGGGTTTCCATCTGAGCTCTTGATATTCATATAAGTGGTTCTCTTTTCCCCAAAGGTCTCTTTAATTTTCCTGTATGCAGTATCTATCTTACCCCTAGTGATATATGCCTCTGCAGCCTTACATTTGTCCTCTAGCCATCCCCGGTTAGCCATTTTGCACTTCTTATCGATCTCATTTTTGAGACGTTTGTATTCCTTTTTGCCTGCTTTATTTACTGCATTTTTATATTTTTTCCTTTCATCAATTAAATTCAATATATCTTCTGTTACCCAAGGATTTCTACCAGCCCTCGTCTTTTTACCTACTTGTTCCTCTGCTGCCTTTACTATTTCATCTCTCAAAGCTACCCATTCTTCTTCTACTGTATGTCTTTCCCCCATTCTTGTCAATTGTTCCCTAAAGCTCTTCCTGAAATTCTCTACAACCTCTGGTTCTGGCAGTTTATCCATGTCCCATCTCCTTAAATTTCCACCTTTTTGCAGTTTCTTCAGTTTTAATCTACAGTTCATAACCAATAGATTGTGGTCAGAGTCCACATCTGCCCCTGGAAATGTCTTACAATTTAAAACCTGGTTCCTAAATCTCTGTCTTACCATTATATAATCTATCTGATACCTACTAGTATCTCCAGGATTCTTCCATGTATACAACCTTCTTTCATGATTCTTGAACCAAGTGTTAGCTATGGTTAAGTTACGCTCTGTGCAAAATTCTACCTGGCGGCTGCCTCTTTCATTCCTTACCCCCATTCCATATTCACTTACTACGTTTCCTTCTCTTCCTTTTCCTACTATCGAATTCCAGTCACCCATGACTATTAAATTTTCGTCTCCCTTCACTATCTGAATAATTTATTTTATCTTTTCATATATTTCATCAATCTCTACGGAGTTAGCTGGCATATAGACTTGTACTAATGTGGTAGGCGTGTGCTTCGTATCTATCTTGGCCACAATAATGCGTTCACTATGCTGCTTGTAGTAGCTTACCCGCATTCCTATTTTTTATTCATTATTAAACCTACTCTTGCATTACTCCTATTTGATTTTGTATTTATAACCTTGTATTCGATGTAATACTAAAATTACTTTGATAAAAATCTGAAATAAAAACTACGTAGCTTACATAATATGTATGATATGTTGAGTTAATGAACTACATGATAAATTACAATAGCTAATTGCGCATCGAAGGAAAATAAATTGAGCAAAATACACCAAACTTTGGAGACATGTTTCAGGGGCACTACTGAACAAGATAACGTTGTCTTAAGCAAAGATATTATTACAAACAAGTACAATATTACAAATGAGACGCATGATGAGACGAAGCTGATAAGTGAAACAACTGTAATTATAGAAGGGTGATCAGAAAGTAATGCCTGCTGTGTCATAGAAATTTAATAATGAACAAATAAGAGCGGAATTATAGGCTGGATTCTCCTCTATACAATACTACCATTCTACATAGTAACCACACATTTGTACACATTTGCGCGATCGTTGAACCCAGGCATCGAAACCAGTTTGGAAACATTCAGGGTTTTGCTCCTTGACCCATTTTTCTCAGAATGTTTTTAATGCTGTTGTTACTGAACTGTAACGTGTCTGTCTCCTCGAATCACTTCATAAGCACGTCCTCGATTGGTATCTGAGACAGCTGCGCGCTTTATCTGCGTCGTCCGTTTTTCTGTGACCAAACATTTTCCCACAATACCGCACTTTGCTCGTGTTCATTACTGCGTCCCCATACGATTTTCTCATGGATGGGATAAATAACTTTACGATCATGCTTGAAGAAGCGAAACCCTCAATTTCTCCAAACTGGATTAGATGGCTAGTTAGTCTTCCACCTCCGCAAACTCAAGTCTGTTAGAATTTTGTTACAGGTGGAAGACTGTGGTCCAAGGTTGGTGTTGGGAGCGGCGGCACAGAAGATGTGGACCGACTGAATTTTAGGAAATGTAATTTGAAAAGCAAGATGTGGTATTCGCTCTATGCTGTATGATTGAATGACTATAGATTCCGCACATAATAATCAGTTATAACTGACATTGTAAATTAGTAATAAAATCACACCAATGCCGGAACGGTTCCACATTGAAGTGTTGAGTCTTCCCTGCTAGAAATGATGGAAAATAAAACTCATGACACAATAAATAATGAAATTAAACATGTGAAATCGTTAACTGACAATAAAACAGCACTTACTTGCTTCAAAATAAGTTATTGTATCGTAAAAGTACTACAACAATACCACACGATCCTTGCATGTCAAAATCTGAAGGCAGACAGACCAGTGCGAACAGACATCTTCTCTTACCTGCGCTCAAAAAATTTGAAGGCTGCACTTTCTTTTATTACATAGGTAATACAAATATAAAATCGACTCTGTGGTAGCAATCTACATACCGATGTTTTACACAAAACAGTTATTTTTTTTTTAATGAGTCTTACACCAGATTCAACGACGATGCAGATGTGTAGAAATGCATGGAGACTATGTTTAATCGTAGCGTTATGTGCAATTGAGGCTATGATCTGTACTAATTCCGGTCTTACACATTCATTATTAAAGTGTAGGAAGACTAAAGCAAGCTGGTGCAAATGGGTGTAGGTTGCAGCAGTTACATAGAGACGAAGAGATTTGAACGTAACATAGTGTCATGAAGAGCTGCATCAAACCAGTCTTCCAACAGGAAAACACAACAACAACAACAAGCGCTACGTCATTCTGTAACACTTAATTATTAGCTGTTCTTCACTTTGTGCTTGTGTATGCTTGGACAAAAGTAATTCAAGACATTGTAGCGGTACTGGCAGGTAGGGCTAATGGATAGGTTCGAGTGACTGAGTTTGGGTTAACAGAACAATAATATTACGTTTATTTCTATCGTAAGTGTAATGAAACAGAGTAGTTTACAGACACGATTTAAATAGGCCTCAAATGAGTAAAACTAGCATGCACCAAATTTTATACGTCACAGGCTTCCTGGGCACAAAATATTTAACAGTGCCAGAGAAATTTTAAAAAACAAGTTAACAATAATTAAAATAACGCATCAAAAAAATAGCAGCGGAGTAGAAAACAGTTAAATCAAGTGAATAATCATACAGCAGATTTAAAAACCGCATTTCAAAATTTCAATAGGATCCTGAAGGTCAAGTGTTTAAGATACACAACTGAATAAACTGAGAACAGTAGCTTCCCTTTTGGAAGGAGCATCGACATTGGGTGTTAATAGATTCTCAATAACGTTTACCTTGGTACAAGACAATTTGCCCGCCTCCAAACCTACAGTGTACATGAAAATCAGCAACGCATTTGGCGACTGCGAGTTGTGTTTTTTTATCATCATTTCTTCATCATCATCGACATGCAAGTCGCCTAACGTGGCGTCAACTGAAAAGACTTGCGACTCGGCAGCCATCAATGCCACATGATCATTCCTTTTCAGTTCAGTATCAGGCACGAATCACAGCAATCATTTACCAACATCAACAGCAGGAATATGACCAATCAAGGGTTATGGCTGGTCTCGTTAGCATACTCAGTTATAATAGTCTGCATTTAAGAATTTAGTAAACAGTCTCTTTGGGAATTCACTTTTATAGTATCTGTTATAAGGTCCGCATCGAAAAGTTTAACTAATCATTCACTCTGGCCAGTCACAGTACTCAATCAGTTATGGTAGTCTGTAGTTAATCATTATGTTTCTATGAGCGTTAGCAAAATATCAGCTTACAGTACCTGCGGTGCAGTACAGCTAGCCACAGTCATGTACTGGTCGTGCCATTCCGTCCCGTGTCCAAAATAATAGAATACACAGCCACAATGGGGAGACGTGGGTTTCAACACTCCAAGTGTGCAGTCTGCCCACTAGGACACGAGATAGCTCCCCTGCGATCGCCCGTCACCTACTAGGGCTGTTGATAAAACAACAATATATCGATACTTTCTTCAAATGTGTAAATGCGTGTGACCAAAATGCTGAGGTCATCGGTCCCTAGACTTACACACTACTTAAACTAACTGATGCTGAGAACAAAACACACACCCATGCCCGAGGGAGGACTCGAACCTCCGGAGGGAGGGGAAGCGCACTCCCCGGCATGACGACTAACCGCGCGGCCACTCCTCGCGGCAATACTGTATTTTCATTAAAAATATCGATATGTATCGGCCTTATTCTCCTGCCCACGATATATCCATATACCGATTTCAAACCTGCAATATCGAGTGCCGATATTTTTATTTTATATTATATTCTTTTTCACAATTTTTGGTAAATATTTGAAGTTGTTGTTTAAAATTGTAGTATAACATAATTTTACTTCCACTGTGTGAAGGACTCTTATTACTTTTTGGGCTAATCTTTCTCTTTGCCTGTGAGCAGCATGTATATGTGGCACAAAAGGAAAAGTCAGATTACACTGGGGGGGGAGGGGGGGAGGAGTGGTGGTGTGAGTGGAATAAGATTTCCGATGTGAATAAATATCACACGAGTTGCGTTACAAAAAAAAAAAAAAAATTAACGCAACTAGTGTACTATTTCTTCACATCTGCGTCTCCAAAAATTGTTGCTAAAAATGTTCAACAAGAATTTAAATGACAAGATTGGTCTTTGTAGTGGGCGGAGACGTACAAATATGAGGGCAGATGTTGACGTAATCGGCGTTCGGCGCTGCCAACAGAAATTGCAGCCTTTAGCTTCACCACGTAATTTTGACACTACAGTTGCTAGGTCGCTGGCGTTGGCGGAAATGAAAAAACAGGGAAGTGGACATAGGTGTTGTGGACAAATGCGGTATGTGACGGGACCGAATGGGGGACCTTTTATTGTGCCACTGACATTCAGTTACCATTGTTAGCAAAGAGGTTACCGTCAACCGTGAAACTGCATCGTTTTCCTTTCAATTCTAGCTGTAAGGGGGATAGGCAGGCTGCGAGCTTGTTGATGTCCCCGAATATCTAATAATAAATCAATATCAAATACACAGCTCTAAAACCAGCACTATACTCTCAGGCGCTATAAAAACTGGTATAGGCAGGCGTATTCAAATACAGAGATATGTAAATAGGCAGAATATCGCGCTGCGGTCGGCAACGTCTATATGAGACAAGTGTCTGGCGCAATTGTTAAGTCGGTTACTGCTGCTAAAATAGCAGGTTATCAAGATTTAAATGAGTTTGAACGAGGTGTTATAGACGGCCCACGAGCGATGGGACACAGCATCTCCGAGGTAGCGATGAAATGGGGATTTTCCCGTACGACCATTTCACAAGTGCAAGTGTACCGTGAATATCAGGAATCCAGTAAAACATCAAATCTCCCACATCGCTGCGGCCGGAGAAAGATCCTGCAAGAACGGGACCAACGACGACTGAAGAGTATCGTTCAGCGTGACAGAAGTGCAACCCTTCCGCAAATTGTTGCAGATTTCAATGCTGGGCCGTCCACAAGTGTCAGCGTGCGGAACATTCAACAAAACATCATCGATATGGGCTTTCCGAGCCGAAGGTCCTCTCGTGTACCCTTGACGAGTGCACGACACTAAGCTTTACGCCTCGCCTAGGCACGTCATCACTGACATTGGACTGTTGATGACTGGAAGCCTCGTCGGACGAGTCTGTTTCAAATTCCATCGAGCGAATGGTTGTGTATAGTTATGCAGACAGCCTCATGAATCCATAGACGCTGCATGTCATGTCAGCGGGGGAGTGTTCAAGCTGGTGAAGGCTCTGTAATGGTGTGGGGTGTGTGCAGCTGGAGTGGTATGGGACCCCTGATACGTCTACATACGACTCTGACAGGTGACACATGCGTAAGCATGCTGTCTGATCACCTGCATCCATTCATGTCCTTTGTGCATTCTGACGGACATCGGCAATTCCAGCAGGACAATGAGACACGCCACACATCCAGAATTGCTACAGAGTGGCTCCAGGAACACTCTTATGAGTTTAAACACTTCCGCAGGCCACCTAACTACCCAGAGATGAACATTATTGAGCATATCTGGGATGCCTTGCAACGTGCTGTTCAGAAGAGATCTCCACTCCCTCGTATTCTTTCGGATTTATAGACTGCCTGCAGGATTCATGGTGTCAATTTCCTCCAGCGCTACTTCAGACATTAGTCGAGTCCATGCCACGTCGTGTTGTGGCACTTCTGCGTGCTCGCGGGGGCCCTACACGATATTAGGCAGGTGTACCAGTTTTTTTGGCTCTTCAGTGTATTTATAATGTGCAGCCGATATTTATATATTGTAGTGTTTTGGGATATTTGTAAACATCCGAACATACCATTGGGAAGCCGTCGACAAGAGATGCTCGTGAGTAAGTTGAATAAGGATAAATGTAGTGGGAAAGGAGAACTGTGTGTTTTTCTTTCTTGTATGCAGTGAATGTGGAGCAGTGGTGGAGCCGGCGAGAAGGGGACCAGTAAAAATGGTATTGCAACCACTGGTCGCTTGGGAGTCATTTGGGCCATGGTGCAGCAAGTTCCTGAATACCAGAGCCATGAAGTAAACGAAGCACCAACAAGAGCGTAATGAACAACATGAACTACTGAACAGCAGTAGTTTTTTATCTGTGCTTTGTTTGCTCTCTCAGGTCCTAAAGGACGCATGTACGGACGTTTTTGAATGTACTCAAGAGAGTGCTGAACCGTCAATTAGGGCGGTTCACTAACAACAACTCAAGTACACATATTATTCCAAAAACGTTATCGTGGAAGTCGGGGCCAGGAGGTGCTGGTGAAATATCACACACTGCTAAGGTTATCTTTTTATTTTAAAAGGCTTTCCCAATAATAAATTTTTTAAGTCTGGCATTTAAAAAAAATTTCAAAAACAATTTCGAATAGCTAACAAATTTTCTTTATGAAAAGGAGATGCCAGGTATGACGTTAACAACTTCCCAGTAGTAAAATATATATATATATATATATATATATATATATATATATATATATATATATATATATATATAAGACAACAATTAAAAAATACTCTTTTAAATAGCTGGCAAATTTTCTCTGTGTAAAGGATATTGCAAGGTATGACGTTAACAACTTCCCAATAGTAAGATTTTAAACTTGTTATATCTATAAGAGAACAATTGCTTTAAAAAATCACCTTGGAGTAGCTAGTTTGTACTAAAGCTAAAATAGTTGTCTCTCGCCAGTTAAATAACTTATATTACAGTTGTCAGTTCTTACAAGGTAAATGTGAATAAGCCAGCACACAAACCTTCACATTAAAGGCAGTTCCCAAAAAAAATTTCCTTAGCTCGGTGACGGAGTAACATGTGTAAAGGGGCCTAAATCACAACAGGCGGGATAGTTATTGGTGGTCTACAGGGCCACATCAGATCAGCCCAAAAACTTCTATTACAAGCCACCACTTCCCCGAGTTACCCAAAACTAGAAGATGTAGCAAGACTCCGAACCACAGAGACACGCGACACCGACCCTAAATCACCCAATCGACGTGTGAACGAAACGGCCTGACCAAGAAGCAATTACCACATTCCCACGGACAGGCAAACGAAAACTGTGGTGGAAAGATTCCAAGAAAACTATTGGTGAAGAAACTCATACACCTCACTAGAACTCAAAAAACCCCTTTATATATAAAACAGTACTCAACTTCTCACACTCCACAACAGCGCTGAGGACACGTTGCACTTCCAAATGCTCGTCAGAGCCAACCGCTGCCAGTGGTTTCAATGGCTGATAAGAAGACATACGGTCCCATGCGCTGACCTCCTGCACCACGGCTTCTAAGCTTCATGCGGGTAAGGCATATTTAGCCTCTGACAGCCAAGAGGTCGGGCAAAGAACGTGGCGAGCAGTTGACGATCCCCAATAACAGGGCCCCGCTCGCGCCACCACCTCTCTCGGTCACCGGCCAGTACATCCTCCTCGATCGTCTCGTGACCGTACACTTGATCCGCCAAAGACCGGTAGCGATCCAAACAGCGCGCTAAACCGAAAGCGCCACCGCAAACACTAGACGCGAAGCCAAAGCACTCCGCCTGGCGCGCTTTTCGAAGAGCCGGACACAACTACAGCTCAAGTGGTATTACCGTAGCAATTGTTTGTTATGTTGTTAAAAGAAATAGTGAAAATGTTGGGTAAATTTATACTCCTATTTGTGAGAAGTGTGGCTATTTATTTAGTAGCGCAGTAGAGAGAACTTGCGGAAGCATTCCAGGAATCTTCACCGCAGTTAGATCGACAGGGAGGTGGCACGGAAGGATCCGGGCCACCAAACAACTACTCTAAGAAGAGTGGATAAACGTAATACTACTTTCATCTGGCGGTGTATTAGGGTCGGCAAAATATTGCCCAGTTATATCGGCCAGAGAAGCAACTTCCCGCTAGTGCTGGTATAAGACCGACCACAAAGCCTACAAAATATACATCAGCAGGAGAAGAGGGAAAAATACACCCCAATAGGCAGGTACGTCGATATTTTTTTCGTCGATTTGTCGATACATTTCCTCGATATATTGTGGCCGAGCGGTTCTAAGTGCTTCAGTCCGGAACCGTGCCGCTACTACGGTCGCAGGTTCGAGTCCTGCCTCGGGCATGGAGGTGTGTGATGTCCTTAGGTTAGTTAGGTTTAAGTAGTTCTACGTGTAGGGGACTGATGACCTCAGATGATAAGTCCCATAGTGCTAATGGCCATTTCAACCATTTGAACCTCGATATAGTGAGAGCAGATAATGATATCTTTTTAAATATCGATGTATCGGATTCCGGACATTTTTAAAAATATCAGAAGTTGAAAGGTGGCTACACTGAGCCACAGTGCCAGAGATTGCGCCAAAGAGTATTATTCAGCCGCCTTCACTGGCAGTAGTAGTTCAGAGGTTGCCGTGGGCAGTGCTTGTTGAGAGGATGTCGAGAGCTGTACTAGTTGAGAGCATGTCGTGTGCAGTTGTTCTTCTGCTGGCCGAGAGAGTTGATGCTCTTCGGTTGGTGTAATGTATATATGGAAGATGTTGCAATGATCACAGTGTATTTTTCATCAATATATATGGAGGTAACAAAAATTTTTTTATTTCAAATTTCCTACATAACGATGCCTCTTGGTCACAGGTTCAGTCAACAAAGCATCGGGCTCGTGATTACGTATTACACTGTAATTCTGGTTTCTATGTGCAATTATAGTATTTCTGGTTTTTCAATTAGTTCATTGTTAATGGTGTTTAAAATATCTAGTCGTATTGAGGAAGAACCGTGCCAGATACGTGTACGTTGAATCACACTTCCACACACAGAACAGTTACACTTGTGCTTCGTTGTTTCGTAGCTTTTATAGTTGCTGGGGACTTAATTAATCAATTGTGTTAACGGAAATTTCCCTTCATTCTTTATTGTTATTTTATGCAGTCAGATTGCGTACTAATACTAGTCAGGGCCCACCCGTTGCGAGACTTCGCAACCGGACACACAGCTACTAAAATTATTGCATTCATTTTTAATAATTAAGCCCCCATGCAAAGTCACGTCCTCTATCGTCGCTGGGCTCGGAGCAAACTTCGCTACAATCGGCCGTCCCTCCAAAATCTATAAATTCACCCAGCTCACACTGCTCTTTCCCATTTTCGCCTCTCAGGGACGGCAGATAATACACCTTCCGCCAGAGAGGGTATAACAAAGCCATTCAGCGACTTATCGACACGGAGTAGTGCCAACCCCTGCATGAAATGGAAAAAGTGTCAGCCTTATGCCAACATTTATTATTGTAGGCCTCAATGACGAGGCCTTTACTGGTGAACTGCCTGTTCCCCAGAGACGCTGCGGAAGTACCCGCCCGTGGAGACGGTGACGCGCGTGACCAACGGCGAGTTCCGGGTGCCGGGCTTCTCGGCGACGCTGCCGCGCGGCACGCTGGTGCTGGTCTCCGTGCTGGGGCTGCACCGCGACCCCGCCTACTTCCCAGACCCAGACCGCTTCGACCCCGACCGCTTCCGCGAAGACGTCCGCAGGCGCCGCCATCCCTACGTCTACCTGCCTTTCGGCGCAGGGCCACGGGCTTGCTTCGGTAAGCTGAAGACCCTTCTTCTGACACGAAACGTCTTCTATTTCGGAATACACTAGTTACAAATGATAGTAGCCACTGTGGAGTCGTACCTTTGGACACACCGAAATTACAATCGAAATCAGTTGTAGCTGCCACACACTTCTTTATTACAAATACATTGCTCGTAATACATTCAGAGTAACCATAATTACAACAAAGCTTGTCTTATAGAACACCAAAATCTTTTAAGATAACTTCCACACATAGTTTTTTTTTTCAACCACTTGCATTAATTAAAACCCTGTCCATGGATCCATAATTAATTCAACATGACTGACAAATGAACCAATCCTACTTCATCACTTACATGGAAACTCTTATCTGTCTTTTAGCTCATCCAAGTTCGGAATTCAACAGACAATAATGTTTTACGGCTTCTTTGGCCAACTCTTCATAATTCAAACACAATATACATAAAAACATGCTCGTAAAATATGACTACATAATTATCACAATAAAAAATTCTGAGTTCAACAAACACCAAAATTTTAAGGTTTACTTAGCCAACTCTTCATTAACTAATACAATGTTCATAAAATCCTGATCCATAAAATATGACTAACATGACTAACTCACACCAAAGTTCTGAGCTCAACAAGCCCCAAAATTTTTAAAGTTTACTCGGCCAACTTCAGATTAATTAGAACAACACTGCTTGCATATACCACTTTCGTATGATTTTAGGACATGACTATAAGGAGAAGATCTTTCCAAGAGAAACTTAACAGGGGCCACTTCCACTCTACATGAGAATTAGTGATGGATTCGAGCACCCCAAAAGATTTTAACCAAAACAAGAAATCCACGGGACAGGAAATTAAATAAAAAGGTACTTAACTGTGCACTGCGATTGAGTCTCAGAAACCATAACTCTCTACCGAAAGGATCGAATTACAGGACAGCTGCAACAAAACCTGAGACGTAGGAGGGGGCAGGGCCTTAAATATCACTCTGCCACCGTGGTAGTCCGATCCCAGTTTGCTCGCGTCAAGCATGCCAGTTATCTGCAACACAAAACACACCAGCGGCAGACAATATTCTGAGGCATGAGATACACAATCCTAACTGCACAACTAGTTATCAATATCTTGCGACGATATACTCCACAAATGAAACCAAGAGAATTAACCTCCGTGACTTACTTGCGCAGTCAAGGCTCTTAAAATCTGGTTAGCCATTCCCTTAAAACCATCACTAAAATAATGGCATAAAAGAATAGCATGAATAATCTCGGCGCACATTTAAAGGCCAGACTAAAATAATGACATAACAGGTAGAATAGGAAAAATATTTCAGCGCAGCTTGGAACGCCAAACACAGACTTACGCAGATCTTCGTTACACTTGTAGCTACGTGTTTAGCCATGCTTCCTGTCTATTTGGTGGGCGTCGTTACACTTCCTTAACCGCCGTCAAGTTATCAAGTGACAATACCAATTTCAATGATAAGCTAATGGAACAATTCCAAACGGTTTTTAGTACACTGGAGTTTTTAGTTGATATGAACACCACCCACCGAAGCAACTCGACGACTCCAATTCGTTCGGCCTGTGTAACTTGTAACCAACTCGACGGAACTTGTCCTCCCAGCCTTGAGGAAATCCCCATCACCATGGCCAGAAGATTTGCATTGTAACGGTCAAACTCACAATAGCGGCTGGACACGCTCCTTCGTCATGCCCACTCGGCCTCTAGCCGTGCTGCATACAAACACAGTCCCACGTCACTCCGCTTCACACCGCGCATACCCGCACACCAGCCACCAACAGAGCGCGCGTATTGCAGTTAAAATCCCCCGCCGCCAAAGATGTGAAGAAGACAAATAACCATCTAAGTCAACTCAACGATGAGAAGAAAATCCATGGAAACTGGCGCCAGCAACGCACCAGCTCAGCCACAGTACGAGGGGCGTTGAGTAATTAATACAACACTTTTTTTCTGAAAGTAGGTTGGTTTTATACAGGATTCCAATACACCAAGTTATTCCCCACTCTTTTGGTTACAAAATCCCGTTTTGCAACATAATCTACGTTCAGTGCGACGACCTTGCAGTTTAAAATTACAGATATATGAAATCAGTAATACTACATATAACAAGAAAATGAAAGCTACATATAAAACTAACTAAATGTCAATATATAGGTTCCTAATCCGTATAAGAGCCGTATCATCAGCTTTCACGAGGGCGCTCCAACACCCCTGGTAGGAATACAAGGGGCATTCATCTGTAATGTGCTTGATTGTCTCGTTCGGAGCCCCACAGCCACAAACCGGAGACTCTGTAGCACCCCATTTGTAAAGAGAGTCTCCGCACTCGGCTATGCCTAGTGGCATATCTGTTCAATTCGACCTACCGTTTTCTGTCGAGGTCTGTACCATAGTATCACAGTTATACTTTTGGAACCACTCAAGCTACATCTACATCTACGTCTACATGGATGCTCTGCAAATCACATTTAAGTGCCTGGCAGAGGGTTCATCTTACCACCTTCACAATTCTCTATTATTCCAATCTCGTATAGCGCGCGGAAAGAATGAACACCTATGTCTTTCCGTACGAGCTCTGATTTCCCTTATTTTATCGTGGTGATCGTTCCTCCCATGTAGGTCGGTGTCAACAAAATATTTTCGAATTCGGAGGAGAAAGTTGGTGACTGGAATTTCGTGAGAAGATTCAGTCGCAACGAAAAACGCCTTTCTTTTAATGACATCCAGCCCAAATCCTGTATCGTTTCTGTGACACTCTCTCCCATATTTCGCGATAATACAGAACGTGCTGCCTTTCTTTGGACTTTTGCGATGTACTCCGTCAGTCCTATCTGGTAAGAATCCCACACCGCGCAGCTGTATTCTAAAAGAGGACGGACAAGCGTAGTGTAGGCAGTCTCCTTAGTAGGTTTGTTTACAGTCTTTGGTTAGCCTTCCCCACAACATTTTCTATGTGTTTCTTCCAATTTAAGTTGTTCGTAATTGTAATACCTAGGTATTTAGTTCAATTTACGACTTTCATATTAGACTGATTTATCGTGTAACGGAAGTTTAATGAGTTCCTTTCTGCACTCATGCGGATGACCTCACACTTTTCGTTATTTAGGGTCAACTACCACTTTTCGCCGCATTCAGATATCTTTTCTAAATCGTTTTGCAGTTTGTTTTCATCTTCTGAAGACTTTATTAGTCGATAAACGACAGCGTCATCTGCAAACAACGGTAGACGGCTGCTCAGATTGTCTCCCAAATCGTTTATATAGATACCGAAAAGCAAAGGGCCTATAACACTGCCTTGGGAATTTTCAGTTAGTTGACATCTGTGGTCCCACAGGTCTCTCATCTTGGTATTACTGGAATGTAGCTGTTCTGCTTGTCGTAATGGTGGGTTTCTTGAACGGAGTCTATTTCGTCGTAAACTTGGTATGTCTTCCTGTAGGTTCTCCTGTAGCTTGCGGTATTTCTTAAGCAAGGTCTCGCTTCTACGGATTGTGAGTGGATACATGTTATTCAGCAGAGGAAGCCAATAAGTCGGTGATGGTCGGATTGCCCCAGTTTGGTTCAACAGGACGACGATCCAGTTGGTGTGGCAGCTGTTTAGCGACACTGGGTCATAATACTTGGCTGCTGAGCAGACCAACGGAATCGATGATGTGCGCAAGGTGCCTACTGAAGCTACCCATATCAATCCACACAATTTTTGAATAATATTGATACGAGTTTTAATGTTGGCACCAGTGTTTTCGAGATGTTTTCTATATGAAAGGGTGCAGTCAAGGATGACACCAAGGTACTTAGGGTACTTGTTATGGCAAAAAGTGTTTCTATTAAGTTTCACTCTGAACTCCGCATTACCTTTTTTGTCTGTCGTGTGGAATGTACATACTTCAGTTTTACTTGTATTCGGTTTAAATCGCCACTTTCTAAAATAGGCACTCATAACGGTTAGATCTTCTGTGAGAATTGTCTCCGCTCGTCCATGATCCTTGGCTCTACAAGCAAGAGCGATATTGTCTGCTAGCAGAATTTTGTTGACCTGGTATTGGGGAGATCGGAGATACATAGGTTGAATAATAGAGTGGCTAAGATGGATCCCTGCGGTTGACCATTACATAATTTCCTCTCCTTGCTCACATTTTCTCCCAACACCGAAATATATATTGTTTATCATGGTGTTGATGAGAGTTACAGTTTTTAGGCATAGGTTTTTTTTTTAGTAAGTTGTGTATCATCTCTTCTCTCCAGACTGCGTCGTATGCCGCGGTTAGGTCTACGAACGCGTCAAATGTCTGCACGTTTCCTTGGAAACCAGCCTCTATTAAAGTTGTTAGAGCCTGTACCTGGTTGTAGAAACTTCTCTGTGGCCTGAAACCCGCTTGCTCAACTGGGATATGTTCCAGAATGAAGCCGCTAATACTACTATAGATGCACTAACAACCTCGGCGTCATCCACGTACTGCTTTCCGCGGAGTGCGTACTTCATAGGGCCAAACAGATGGAAGTCGGAAGGTGCGAGATACGTGTTGTAGGGTGAATGTGGAAGAATAGTCCAATGCAGATTTGTTAGCTCCTCTCTGGTGTGCAGACTAGCGTGAGGCCTCGCCTTGTCATGGAGAAGGAGAAGTTCATTTGCGTTTTTGTGGTGACAGACAAGCTGCAGTCGTTTCTTCGATTTCCCGCCGGTAGCACAATACACTTCAGATTTGATCGTTGCACCATGAGGGAGGACATCAGACAGAATGATTTCCTTCAGCGTCCCAGAAGACCGACACCATGTCTTTACCGGCTGAGAGTGCGGCTTTGAACTTTTTCTTCGGGGAAGAGGTGGTGCCACCCCATGGATTGCCCTTTTGTTTCAGGTTCGAAGTAGCGAACCCATGTTTCGTCGGCTGTGACGATGTCCGACAAAAACTATCACGATCAACCTCATAGAGCACATGCAATTCTGCAAAGTTGGTCGTCCGTTGCCCTGTTCGGCGGTAGGGAACTCAGCAGGCACACACAGCTTTGCATACCTCAACTGATCGACGAGTGTGTCAGCACTACCAATAGCGACGTCCAGTTGCGCAGGGAGGTGTTCGATGGCGATCCGTCGGTCACCTCGAATGAGTGTGTCCGCACGTTCAAATTGCAGGACTCAGAGCTGTGTGCGACCTGTCGGCACGCGGAAGATTGGACATATTTACCCAACTTTCTTGTGATGATGACAAACACCTCGCCAGACGACTCACCGTGCTTTTGTTCCCTGCCAGGTCTCTATAGACAGTCTGCAGGCACCTATTAATATTTCCGATGCTGTGGTTTCCCAACAAAAGAAACTCAGTGACAGCTCTCTGCTTGGAACGCACCTCCGTTACAGACGCCATGTTGAAGGCAACGTATTGTGTCTCCACCTCCAGGAATTCTATGAAACTGTAGGGGCTGAAGCAGGAATACTCCACGATCTCCCACAGCAAATTCCGCATTTTTTCAACTCAAACTGACCGAGACAAAAAATGTGTTGGGTCACTCACTGAACACCCCTCATATAATTGGATCCGATATTGCTTATAGACTTACCGCTAGGATTATACATTCCAGAGCAGCATACCTTAGTACTATGTAATCTAACAGTTATTTTCTTACTCGATTTCGGCCTACTACGAATTACATAAGTACCTACTTCTGATTTAACTTCCAAGTTTTCCAATAATTTTTGTTCCTATCATCTTCTTCAACGGGATTACTCTGCTATTCACAATAAAGTGACTGGAAGAGGGTTGAATGAACCACCTTCAAGCTGTCTATCTACCGTTCCACTCTCGAACGGCGAGCGGGAAAAACGAGCACTTAAATTTTTCTGTGCGAACCTTGATTTCTCTTAATTTATCGTGATGATCATGTTTTCGCAATCGGAGGAGGAAACTGGTGATTGAAATTTCATGAGAAGATCCCGTCACAACGAAAAACGCCTTTGTTTTAATGATTGCCACTCCAATTCACGTAACATGTCTGTGATACTATCTCCCCTATTTCGCGATAATACAAAACGAGCTGCCCTTCTTTGTACTTTTTCGATGTCATCCGTCAGCACCCACGTGCTGCGGATCCCACACCGCACAGCAATACACCAGAATAGGGCGGACAAGCGTGTTGTAAGCAGTCTCTTTAATAGACCTGTTGCACCTTCTAAGTGTTCTGCCAATGAATCGCGCGCAGTCTTTGGTTTGCTCTGCCCACAACATAATCTACATGATCAGTCCAATTTAGGTTATTTGTAATTGTAATCCCTAAGTATTTTGTAGAATTTACAGCCTGCAGTTTTGTGTAATTTATCGCGTAATCGAAATTTAGCTGAATTCTTTTAGTACTCATGTGAATAAAGTCACACTTTCCTTTATTCATGGTGAACTGCCACTTTTCGCACCATACAGATATCTTACCTAAATCATTTTGCAATTCGTTTTGGTCATCTGATGACTTTACAAGACGGTAAATGACAGTATCATCTACAAACAATCTAAGGCGGCTACTCAGATTGTCTCCTATATCGTTAATATAGATCAGGAACAATAGAGGGCCTGTAACACTTCCTTGGGGAACGCCGGATATTACTTCTGTTTTACTCGATCACTTTCCGTCTATTACTACGAACTGTGACCTGGCTGACAGAAAATCACGAACCCAGTCGCAAAACTGAGGGGATATTCCATGCGCACACAGTTTGGTTAGAGGACGCTTTTGTGGAAGATGTTGAAAGCTTTCTGGAAATCTAAAAATATGGAATCAATTGATATCCCCTGTCGATAGCACTCTTTACTTCATGAGTATAAAGAGATGTTGCGTTTTACAAGAATGAAGTTTTCTGAATCCGTGCTGACTATGTGTTAATAAATCGTTTTCTTCGAGGTAGTTCATAATCTTCGAACATAGTATATGTTCCAAAACTCTACTGCAAATCGACGTTAGTGATATGGACCTGTAATTCAGCGGATTACTCCTATTAACCTTTTTGGGTATTAGTGTGACTTGAGCAATTTTCCAGTTTTTAGGTACGAAACTTTCCTTGAGCGAGCGGTTGTATATAACTGCTAAACATGGAGCTATTGTATCAGCAAACTCTGAAAGGAACCTGACTGGTACACAATCTTGACTGGAGGCCTTGCCTTTATTAAGTGATTTGAGCTGCTTTGCTACACCGAGGATATCTACTCTTATGTTTCTCATCTTGGCAGTTGTTCTTGATTGGAATTCAGGAATATTTACATCGCTTTCTTTGGTGAAGGAGTTTCGGGAAACCTGGCAATCTTTACCATTTCTGCTAGTCGCCCGAAACCAGAGAGAATCTCCTCTGATCCAAAGCGACACACGTCATTGGCACCGACATCGGGCACCACCTGCAGTTGGCTGCATTCTGTACTCTTCATGGCATCTGGAAGCACCCTTTCCACATCTGGAATGACTCCTCTCGGTATGCACACGAAGTGCACACTGGCTTCCTTTCCCTACTAGGCAGCTATGTTCCTAAGGGGCCCTATTACGCGCCTAACGTTGGAGCTCCCAACTATCAATAAACCCAGCCTCTGTGATTGGCCAGATCTTGCTGGCTGAGAGTTTCCTCTGAAACAGGACAGGCGACTGCATCTGGCTGAGCGACAGTGATAAAGGGCATAGCTGTCTCAGATCCTAATGAGAGTGGTAAACTCTCTGTGAATGCCCAGACCTTGTGGGCCGAGAAGCTTCCTTTGGAACAGTCTGGACGACTGCATGCGGCTTGGAGACTTCCTCAGCCACAGATAACGCCCGAAACTTGTTCGTCAAACGAACTGGGGAGGCCCTACGATCGGCCCCTCAGAAAGTCTTTCGCTGCCTGCCAGACTTTGGAATGATCTCCCACTCGACCACAGGTGAGGGGTCAGCCTCAGTGCAGGCAGTACCCGGGGCGGCCACAGCAGTGGACCGATTGGGTGACACGTGGGACGTGCTCGATGTCCCTCGCATCTGACCCCCTCACAGCGATGCCACTTGGCAGCAGCCTCAAGCTGTGTGACAGAAGCCAACACTACCTGGAGCTGTGAGCGAAGGGTCAACAACTCACAGCAATCACAGTTTCTATCCATTACTGAATTCGCTCCTGTTTGAAGCTCATAAAAATATGTAATAAACGAACGCTGCACTCGCCTTATTAGCAGCAGGAACTCGCGGTGCTCACTGACGGCCTAACCGACACATAGTGCTGTTGTTTCCGAACTTCTCACGACTTTACTATAGTTTCCTTTTTGGTTTCCTCTGAAGATGGGTACCTTGAAGATCCTTTCGAAACGGATATCTGTTCATAATTTCATTTACTTCACTCTTCAACTCTTTCATATCACTTCTGATTCTATGCAGTCACTTGCACTACAGAGATTTTTCTCCAGTTGACGTCTTTAAAAATTCTCTTGCATATCTTATTTTCATTCGCAGGAACCAGATGGCCATAAAACATCATTCTACGTTTTCTCATCGCTACATGTATTTGTTCAGTGTTTCTGTACAGATCCTCGTTACTCCTCTTCTGGTATTCATTTTTCTGTTTTGTTGACTCCATAGTTCTTTAGGATTTTCTGTTCTTTCTGCTCCATATTTTCTATTTCTCCCGCCTTTTTTGAAATCGACACATTTGCCTTCATATAAATATTCAGGTTTTTTACAGTAAAACAGTACCGTAATTATGCTTGAGAGGCAATATATCTCTTATTGTTCATATCTTAAGTTCAGCGAAAAGCCTTTTCCACCTTCTTTGCCCGGAGTTTCTTAGCTTCGCAGTCACGGCCGTTCTTCTTTATTACTTCACCAAGCTATTCATACTGTTTTTGATCCATTCTGTTTTCCAGAATGATGAAATCACCCAGGGAACGCCACGAAAACATTCTTGAAACAATAACACTCCCACCTGTATGCCGGGTGTATGCTTTCAGACGTTTCACAACGATGAAACATAAAACCTTCATTCATGTAAAAAGTCCACCTGTCGCCAATCAGCGGACGTCCAATTGCGGTACTGACGCGCAGATTTCAGCCTTCGTCGCCGATGCACAGCAGTCAGCATGGATGCACGAACCAAGCGCCTGTTGTCGAGGCCCATATACAGCAACATTCGCTTGACGGTTGTTGAGGAGACAGTGTTGCTAGGCCCTTGGTTCATTTGGACGTTCAGTTGCTCAACAGTTGCATGTCTGTTCCCCTGTACGCATCTTCGCAGCCCTAGTTCATCCTTGTTATCTATGTCCCATGGTGCACCACAGTTGCCTCGGCGCCAGTTTTGGGTAACGCCATTTTCCCATGCACGGTACATTTTAACCACGGAGGCATGCGAACAGTCTACAGACTTAGCCGTTTCGGAAATGCTTCCACCCTTGGCCTGAAGGCTTATGATCGTCAGCTTTTGGTCGCCAGATAATCCGCTCCGTTTCCGCATTATAAAAACTACCGCACTATTTTCCGCGTCTCCCGACACACTTTATATACCCTCTAGTGCTTGTGCTGCCACATGCCGTCATTAAGTGGCTGTTGCATATTGACGCTGAACATAGGCGGTGGTCACATTAACGTGACTGGGCCGTTTATTTCAGACACACATACACCGAAGTGACAATAGCCATGGGATAGCGATATGCGCAAATACAGATAGCGCTAGTATCGGGTACACGTGGTAAAGGGCAGTGCATAGGCCGAACTGTCATTTCTACTCAGATTATTCATTTGAAAAGGTTTCTGACGTGATAATAGGCGCACGACGGTAATTAACGGAGTGGTACGCGATATGGTAGTTGGACATGGATATTCCATTTCGGAAATCGTTAGCGAATTCAGTATTGCTAAATCCACAGTGTCAACGGTATGCCAAGAATACCAAATTTCAGGCATTACCTCTCACCATGGACAACACACCGGCAGATGTCCTTCACTTAACGACTGTGGGCAGCGGCGTCTGCGTAGAGTTGCCACTGCTAAAATACGAGCAACACTACGTGAAATAATCACAGAAATAAATGTGGGACGTACGACGAACGTATCCCTTAGGACAGTGCGGCGAAATTTGGCGTTAATGGGGTATCGCAGTAGACAACCGACGCGAGTGCCTTTGCTAACAGTATCGCCTGCAGCGCCTCTGCTCCTCTCTTGGCTTGTGACCATATCGGTTGGAATCTAGACAGCAGGAAAACCGTGGCCTGGTCAGACGAATCCTGTTTCAGATGGTAAGAGCAGATAGGGCTAGAGTGTGCTGCAAACCCACCGAAGCCATGGACTCAAATCGTCAACAGATACTCTGGAAGCTCCGTAGTGGTGTGGGATGTGTTTACATGGAATGGACTGAGTCCTCTGGTCCAACTCAACCGATCATTGACTGGAAATGGTTATTTTCGCCTACTTGGATTCCATTAACAGCCAGTTATGCATTTAATGTTTCCAAACAATGATGTAATTTTTATGGATCACAACGCGGCATATCATTGGGCCACTATTGTTCGCATTTGGTTCAAAGAGCATTGTGTACAGTTCAAATGAATGATCTGGCCACCCAGATCGCGCAACACGAATCCCATGGAACATTTATTGGACATAATCGAGAGATCCATTTGCGCACAAAATCCTGCACCAGCAGCACTTTCGCAAGCATGCTTGGCTACAGAGGCAACGCGGCACAATATTCTTTGAGGTGACTTCCAATGACTTGTTGAGTCGATGCTAAGTCGAGTTACCGCACTACACCAGGACAATGTTAGTTGGTATCCCGTGACTTTTGCCACCTCGGTGTGTATTTCAGATGGATTTAACATATTTCACACATATTCGTACAGTATTTAATCCGTCTCTTCAGCGAGTTTAGCTGTAGAATTCCATTAGTCCATCTCCATAACTGAATGGTCAGAGCACCTGACTGCCATGCGAAGGATCCACATGCGATTCTGGTACTGACAGAGATTTTTCCTTGGTGGAGAGATTGGAACTGGGTGCACTCAACCTCGTGATACCTACTGAAGAGCTACTTCAATGAGTATTAGTGGCTCCAGGTCACGAAAACTGACAGTGTCTAGGAGAGCAGTGTGCTGACCTCAGGCAGTTCCATACCACATCCAATGACGCCAATGGTGAAAGATAAGTCGGCGGCCATTCAGTACCAATGGGCCCACCAGGGTCTGTGGGGGTATTTAGAGTGTTTAGAGAGAGTTTTGTAATTCTGCCAATAATGTCACCATGCAGCTGTAGAGAGGACGTTAAACTGTATCTGTGGTATTGAGCCATGTGGCATGACCTTTGGCCCCAAAACCCATTGAGTTACTGGCTTGTTGCTGTGTTTATCCTCATTATGTGTTTGGTGAATTACGCAACGCAAATAAGAGTCATATTGTGTTTCGTACTTCAAGAGTTTTCCAAGTCAACTAATTACAGGGAAGGTATACTGCTACCAACAAGTCGTTTTCGGACGTTTTATATGTCAGTCCTTGACATCGTCATCTCCATCCTTATCGGTAGTAGGACTGTCTTACTGCTACAGCATTTTTCAAATAATGTCTCATGTATGTACCGATGTATCCTCTATTCTGTTCGATTGTGTCCTTGAAAGGATGATCTGAGAATGCGAAGAATAACTTAGGAAGTGTGGAGTAAATAACCAGATGCAATCAAATATACGGGGCAGCTAAGACGGACCACCCCAGACATATCCAGAGTGAATCAATATGTCGAGCTGTGCTTTTCGCCAAGTAATAACGGACAACATTGCAAATTTCCTGACTTTCGCAACTACACTGATGAGCCAAAACATTATGGCAACTTGCTTAATATCTTGTTTGTCCGTCTTTGGAACGAAATACATCACTGATTCTGCGTATTAGGGATCCGACAGTTTGTTGGTAAGTTTGTGGAGATATGTGGCACTAGATGTCTACGCACAAGTCACGTAATCCGCGAAAATAACGGGCCACTGATTTGCGTACGCGGTGATGGCCCCCGACAGCGACCCATATGGGTTCTATAGGATTAACATCAGGCGAATCAATGTCAATTCTTTATAATGCTCTTCAAACCACTGCAGCACGATTCTGGCTCCGAAAGACGACATTGCTGTTGGAGAAGGCTTCACGGATGAAGGGATACAGGTGGTTCGCAGCTGTCAGCGTGTCTTCGATTACTGCCACAGATCCTATGCAAGTGCAAGAGTGTATTTTCCTCAGCAAAATACTGCTCCCACCAGCCTGCGTCCGTGGCGCGCTTCACGTTTCGAGCCCCCCTTCTCCTCGATAACGACGTTTGTGGAGACTACCATCGACCAAATGTAGTAAAAATGTGATTCACCTGAAGAGCCGACATGTTTCCGTTGATCGACGGTCGAATCCAGACGATTCCGTGCCCATTGCAGTCGTAATAGGCGATGTCGTTGGATTCACATGTCACCACGTAGGGGTGATCTGCTGCTGAGCTCCATGCTCAACTATGTGCGATGAACGGTGTGTTCCGAAACACTTGTCCGTGACCAGCATTGTGCTCTTTCAGCAGAGATGCCACAGATCACAATGTATCCTATTTTATAGAGCAAACAAACCTCAGATCCCCACATTCTGAGAAGACTCGTGGACTTCCAATTATTTGGCGCCTAGTGGTAGTTTCATTGTCCTTCTACCTCTTTCCGTAGATGCTCACGACAGTAGCACGTGAATATTTTAACAGTATCGTCTGCCCGGCCACGGTGGCCGTGCGGTTCTAGGCGCTCCAGTCCGGAGCCGCGCTGTTGCTACGGTCGCAGGTTCGAATCCTGCCTCGGGCATGGGTGTATGTGATGTCTTTAGGTTAGTTAGGTTTAAGTAGTTCTAAGTTCTAGGGGACTGATGACCACAGCAGTTGAGTCCCATAGTGCTCAGAGCCAGTATCGTCTGTTTCGAGATACTCGTTCACAGGCTCCACGTAATAATAATCTATCATTTATCAAAGTCGCTTCTCTCAACGGATTTCCCCATTTGCAGCCCATATCTTCTTTAGGATAGTCCCCCGTTCGTGTCTGCTCCGCCTACACACTTTTGTTACCGCGTCACCTGGCCGCAACGCCATCAGGAGGCATCCAACATCGCGGTGAGCAGCGGTCAGAATTTTTTGGCTGATAGGTGCAATTTTTATCGTTTATAGTCGCCAAATTACGGCATCAGCTTTGTTTTCTTCTAATGGAACTTCAACGACATAACATGTATGAGACTTGATCATATAGTATTAAGATAAAAGCGCCGCATACCACTGTCCCGCCGTTAGGAGAAGACGTTTCACAAACGTCTGTCGTATTATACCAAATCTAAGCTAACACGTAACTCAGCTATGATTCTTGTGTTTACCTGGCCTCTTGAAGACCGTCAGTCTGTCTTCTGCTGTTTTAGCAACCAGATTACTTGCTCTCAGGCCGCTGAGACATGCACAATGTACACTACAGTCGAAAAATTGAATGTCGTTCATGGCGAATGTCGCGAATCTATTAGAACAGCGATGTGGTTATATGCTGAGGAGTATGCAGATGGTGCCAAGGATTCACGATCTGTCTTTGCAAACATTATAAAAATTCTAGAAACTGGAAGAATAGAGAATAAAATTCGCCAAGAACAAAGAAGGACTGTGCGGCTGGTCCCGGCGGAGGTTAGAATCCTCGCTCGGGCATGTGTGTGTGTGTGTGTGTGTGTGTGTGTGTGTGTGTGTGTGTTTGTTTCTCCTTAGGATAATTTAGGTTAAATAGTGCGTAAGCTTAGGGACTGATGACCTTAGCAGTTAAGTCCCATAAGATTTCACATACATTGGATTGGACAAAGAAGAGCAAATGATGAAAGTAATGAACTAACATTTTAGCAGCAATAACACATCTACATCTACATCTACATCTACGTGATTACTTTGCAATTCATAATAAAGTGCCTGGAAGAGGCTTCAATGAACCAGTTTCAAGCTGTCTCTCTACCGTTCCACTCTCGAACGGCACGCGGGAAAAACGAGCACTTAAATTTTTCTGTGCGAGCCCTGATTTCTCTTATTTTATCGTGATGATCATGTTTTCGCAATCGGAGGAGGAAACTGGTGATTGAAATTTCATGAGAAGATCCCGTCGCAACGAAAAACGCCTTTGTTTTAATGATTGCAACTCTAATTCACGTATCATGTCTGTGACACTATCTCCCTTATTTCGCGATAATACAAAATGAGCTGACCTTCTTTGTATTTTTCCGATGTCATTCGTCAGTCCAACCTGATGCGGATCCCACACCGCACAGCAATACTCCAGAATAGGGCGGACAAGCGTAATGTAAGCAGTCTCTTTGGTAGACCTGTTGCACCTTCTAAGTGTTCTGCAATGAATCGCAGTCTTTGGTCTGCTCTACCCACAATATTATCTATGTGATCGTTCCAATTTAGGTTATTTGTAAGTGTAATCCCTAAGTATTTAGTTGAATTCACAGCCTTCAGATTTGTGTGATTTATGATGTAACCGAAATTTAGCGGATTTCTTTTAGTGCTCATGTGGATGAATTCACACTTTTCCTTATTCAGGGTCAATTGCCATTTTTCGCATCATTTTGCAATTCGTTTTGATCATCTGATGACTTTACAAGACGGTAAATGACAGCATCATCTACAAACAATCCAAGACGGCTATTTAGATTGTCTCCTATGCCGTTAATATAGATCAGGAACAACAGAGGGCCTATAACACTTCCTTGGGGAACGCCGGATATTACTTCTATTTTACTCGATGACTTTCCGTCTGTTACTACGAACTGTGACCTTGCTGAAAGGAAATCACGAATCCAGTCGCACAACTGAGACGATATTCCATACTCACGCAACTTGGTTAGAAGACGCTTGTGAGGAACGGTGTGGGAAACCTTCTGGAAATCTAAAAATATGGAATCAATTTGACATCACCTGTCGATAGCACTCATTACTTCATGAGTATATAGAGCTAGTTGTGTTTCACAAGAACGATATTTTCTGAATCCGTGCTGACTATGTGTCAATAAATCGTTTTCTTCAAATGGCTCTGAGCACTATGGGACTTAACATCTATGGTCATCAGTCCCCTAGAACTTAGAACTACTTAAACCTAACTAACCTAAGGACAGCACACAACACCCAGCCATCACGAGGCAGAGAAAATCCCTGACCCCGGCGGGAATCGAACCCGGGAACCCGGGCGCGGGAAGCGAGAACGCTACCGCACGACCACGAGATGCGGGCTCGTTTTCTTCGAGGTACTTCATAATGTTCGAATACAGTATATGCTCTAATACCTTAACTTCAGATTTTGTGATGTTTAGTGTTATTATTATTATTTTTAATTTAATCAATTTCCTAACAGGTCTATTATAACTCCATACTGGTATCACCAATATGATAGAGTAGGTCGAGGAAACAATGGAGCCTTTTTCTGAAGGTCCGAGGCGGAGGGATACAACTCTGCCAGGACGCCCCCTGAGAAGGACGAGGCCCCCTATGTCCCGAAATACCGCAATCTATCCCGAAACACCGCAATCTATTTCTCCTTACAGTATGATCATTGGGCTGCTAAGGATTGTCTCCACGAGTAGAGGACTTTGAACACATAATTAAACGTTCAGAAATACAAAACAGAAAAGAATGTGAACTTGGCTAAGGTCCAAGATGGCTATATAATCCGACATTCTGACGGACAAGGAGAGAATGAAGCTGAGGTTCGGCGAGAGAGGTCGTCGGTGTTAGGTCTACGCTGACTGCTGTCCCTAGCCTTTCACCTGCAAATGGAGCGAATAAAGCAAACAACTGTAGCCTGTCGCAGCTACGAACTTGACTGCTAACAGATGAGATGATACTTCGTGTGTTTTGTAGGGAGCAAATTGTGCTCATGTGGGAGCAATCTAGATGCTTGTAACACAATAAACTGGTAGCCAAGATCGCATGATACCATGGAATAAAAAGAATTCCTACGATCTTGGCTACCAGTTTATTGTTTTACTTCGTGTGTTCGTTTTCTGCGCTGATAATGCCTTCGGTATTGTCTTCATGGCCGAGAGGCTGGGACCAAGGACGCTGAATTGCCTTCGTAAGTGGGTGCACTACAGACAATGCTGCACTTTTTAAGTTTCTATTTTCTGACGTAATTCTCAACCAAATCCGCATAACAGCAACCCCCTATGAGGAACTGGCACTTCTGTCCACGGTGGCGTGAGCTCTGATTTCGGTAAGCTTTGCACCTGTATCTGACAGCCCACATTTCAGTGTGATTGTCTCCACTTGGGTACCAAACTTCAAATTTAAGGAGCCCAAGGACAGTGTAACTTTAAATTTAGAGAAGATCTGTTTTATAATATTGAATAAATGCGTGTTCGCAAAAGTAGTATAGGTACGTACTACGTCTTACTTTGCACTTAAACCCAGTATTGAATTATGTGATACCACTGATGTGATACTCCAAGATGGGCGCCACTTTTCACTTAAACGCCTTAAACGAATGTGTCACAAGCCACACTCCCTCTTATCAGTGACGTCTCATTCCTTATCTATGACATATCATGACGGCACAAGCCGCGAGATTTTTTCAATGACGGCATACTGGTGGGAAATGCAGAAAATACTAATGAAACATGCAAACAGTATTATATTACATGTTCAATTTAAATGGTTTGTATTATTTTTTTAAAGAAACACCTAACCATCATCTGAACTGTGTAAAATGTTACACTCCATGTTCAGTCCACAAGTGGCCCATCGGGACCATCCGACCGCTGTGTCATCCTCAGCTGAGGATGCAGATAGGAGGGGCGTGTGGTCAGCACACCGCTCTCCCGGTCGTTATGGTGGTTTTCTGTGACCGGAGCCGCTTCTGTTCGGTCGAGTAGCTCCTCAATTGGCATCACGAGCCTGAGTGCACCCCCAAAAAATGGCAACAGCGCATGGCGGCCGGATGGTCACCCATCCAAGTGCCAGCCACGCCCGACAGCGCTTAACTTCGGTGATCTGACGGGAACCGGTGTATCCACTGCGGCAAAGCCGTCGTGTAAAAAAATGTAACCAGATTCAAATAAAAATATTGCCAATACTAGAGTATTCTCATACTGAAAAATGAATAACCTTAATCTAAATTGCATAAAAATGGCGCCATGTTAAAAAAACATTGCCAATACTACAGTATTTCGAAAGACTGTTTAAGCTTGACGTAAGTTGTGCAGATCGGTGTTATTCATATCTCTCTCTCTCTCTCTTTCTCTCTCTCTCTCTCTCTCTCTCTTTCACACACACACAAACACACAAACGTCTGAGAAATATATTATGCATCTGAGTGTACTTGGAAGGCTGAAGAGAAAGAGAGAGAGAGATACTTCTGTGCAAGACCTTCGCTGCAGCGAAAACGTCTCATTAGGTCAGTACTGGTGTGTCTGACTTCATGGTCAAGCTGTAGGCGGTCCATGAGAAGACATGCTTCTCACTAAATAGACTGCTGCATCGATGTGAGAGGGAAGCCAACAGCTTTATAGTGTCAAAAAATGGCGTCCTTTGATGACATGACTTTTTCATTATGATATAAAAATATCCACTGCGCCAAAATTTTATACTGTTTCAAACAATAGTTCACGAGCCATTAGCAACTCGTCAATTTTCAAAATGAAACTGAGGTCCAATACACACTCTAGGACAATAAAAAAATGCGTACCGCGAAGGAATTATCCGAATGGGACGGAAATCAGTAGATGTGATGCACATCTACAGGCAGACATATGACTACAACTTCAGAAAGATTGGATTATTTATTCAAGGGAAAGAGCTTCACAAATTGGGCAAGTCAGTAATGCGTTGGTCCACCTCTGGCCCTCATGCAAGCAGTTATTCGGCGTGACACTGATTGACA
Source organism: Schistocerca cancellata (assembly GCF_023864275.1). Taxonomy (NCBI): domain Eukaryota; kingdom Metazoa; phylum Arthropoda; class Insecta; order Orthoptera; family Acrididae; genus Schistocerca; species Schistocerca cancellata. The sequence goes on from NC_064631.1 coordinate 402,683,565, forward strand.
GAGTTGTTGGGAGTGCTCCTGAGGGATATCGCGCCAAATTCTGCTCAATCGACGCGTCAGAACGTCAAAATCCCGAGCTAGTTGGACGGCCCTGCCCATTATGCTTCAAACGTTCTCAGATGGGTAAAGATCTGAAGACCTTGCTGGCCGCTGTGGGGTTCGGCAAGCACGAAGGCAAGCAGTAGAAACTCTCCCTGTGTGCGGCCGGCCATTATCTTGCTGAAGTATAAGCCCAAGATAGCTTTCCATGTAGGACAACAAAACGGACCCTAGAATATCATCGACGTACCAAAGGGGTCCTGTTATGAAGAGGAATGGCATCCTTGTTGTCGTGCCATATGACTAGGTCGTCGAATCTCTTTCCAACTGAGAACGTTTGGAGCACAACAGGCAGCGCCCTCCAACTATCTCCGGGATTTTGACGACCTAACGCGCCAATTACGAGGGTCAGTCAAAAAGTAATGCCTCCTATTTTTTTTTCTACGTTTAATTGTCAGGAAATTTAAATGCAATTACATAGGTTGAAAACCACAACATTGAGGATCATTTTGTCATTTTTCAATGTAATCTCCGCCCATCTCTACAGTTTTGGTCCATCTTTGAACAAGGGCATGTATCCCAGCACGGTAAAAATCACAGCTCTGCTTCCTAAGCCATTGACGCACGGATGTTTTGACGGCCTCCTCATCTTCAAAATGAATCCCACGATGAGCTTCTTTTAGTGGCCCGAACAGATGGAAGTCTGATGGTGCCAGGTCAGGGCTGTATGGGGGATGAGGCAAAACTTCCCATCTGGTGTGTGGTCTTGCATTGTCATGCAAAAGAAGAACATCTGCCATTGATTTTGTTGGGCGAACTCGCTGAAGACGTGCTTTAAGTTTGTTGAGGGTTGTGACGTATTGAACAGAATTTATTGTGCATCCCTGCTCCAAAAAATCAACCAGAATCACACCCTCTGTATCCCAGAAAACTGTTGCCATAACTTTCCCTGCTGATCGCACAGTTTTGAATTTTTTCTTCCTCGGCGAGCTTGTGTGACGCCACTCCATTGACTGCCTCTTTGATTCGGGTTCAAAAAAATGCACCCATGTTTCGTCCCCGGTCACAATTTTTTTCAGAAACTCATCTCCCTCCAAACGGAAGCGCTGCAAGTGTTGGGAGGCTATTGTTTTCCTTGCCTCTTTATTCTGATCGGTTAACATTCTTGGAACCCACCGTGCACAAACTTTTGAGTACCCCAATTGTTTAATAATCGTGATCACACTGCCTTTACTAAGAGAAATAATGCGACACACTTCATCTGCAGTCACCCGACGGTCACCACGAATGATGTCATCAACTTGCTGAATGTTGTGTGGAGTCACTGCACTCACCGGCCTGCCGCTCCGCTTTTCGTCAGTCAACGGTGTTTGCCCTTCAGCTTCCTTACAACGACGAACCCATCGTCTAACAGTGCTGACATCCACTGTCACAACACCATACACCTTCTTCAGTCTTTCATGAATGCGTATGGGCGTTTCACCTTCTGCATTCAAGAATTCAATCACACAACGCTGTCTCAAACGAACATCGATGTCGGCCATCTTACAAACTTCTGCTGTGCTGCCACCTGTTGACACAGAAAGTTACTACTGCAGTGGATTGCAGAAGAAGGTTTGAGGAATGGCGCCAAATTCAAATTTTTCACTTAACTTAATTTCTTTAAGTAGAAAAAAAATGGGAGGCATTACTTTTTGACCGACCCTCGTAGATTTAACACTATATCCGTCAGGAGGACACCCAACAAGTCTATCAGTGAATGCCAAGTCGAAAAACTGCTTGTATAAGGCCTAGAGATGGACCAACACGTAATCGCCTTGCTAAATTTCTTAAGCTCTTTCTCTTACATAAATCATTCAGTTTTTCTGAAATTGTAATCATTTGTCTGTCTGTACATGTACATCACATCTACCCATTTCCATCCCATTCGGATAATTCCTTCGTTGTCAGTCGATTTTATTTTAGAGTGTACTTTTAATGTTATGAACACCAAATTGGGAATGGGAGTTTTATTCTTGGGCGTTGTGACGTAGTGTGTTGAGCTTTGTGTCAATAAGCTTTTGCTTTGATTTACGTCGAGTCGAGACTTTATTTAATTTTTATAGATGTTGATTTTTGGTGTTAGATGTTTTAATAACACCACCGGATTGCAATTTCAGTCTTTTCTTGTGATCTTCGCTTATAACTTGAAAATTAAAAGCATTTTCACTCCATGCTCATTTACATACTTCGAGGAACGCATTGAAAGTCATATCAGTGTCAACATGACCACTGAGTACATGCCTCAGATTATGCTCGTCTTGTCTGAAAAGAATAATAACGTAGCAAAAAGCTGCCTGCGCCATAATTACGTTCATTTTACTTTTTTCTTTTTATATAGCCTGATCACATATTTTTCTTTGAAAATCATTCTCAGCTGTGAAAGAAAGGTTATTGCTTGTCATACTGCCATTGTAGCTGTAGAAACACCATCACTAGTAGCCGTTCCAAAACAACAAATGGTCACTTTATTTTGTATTTGTTCCACTGCACTGATCAGTTATCTATCATAATTCTGATATAACTTTAACTTCTTCACTTATATAATTCTCGCAGAGTAGCGAAATTTGAATGAAACTTTGTTGCCATTATGTATTGTTCGTGTGAAAATTTACTGACGAACGTTAAGTTAACGTCAAACTTATTGTGTTGCAGGGAACGAGCTTGCTTTGCTGATCCTGAAGATGGCGGTAGCTGCAATTCTTTCAGAGGTGGAACTTCGAGTATGTTACCGAACCAAGATGCCACTCAGGATTGATCCTACACGCAAGATCATGACACCGAAGGGTGGAGCATGGCTTAACGTTCTTCCCCGGGACTGAGTTTGTGCCTTAACAAGGAGGCTACAACAAAGATAGAAACGACAGAGCATAAAGCCATGTCACTCCATCAAATGTGTTAAAAGTCAAATGTTCTATGTAACTTGCCCAAACTGAATTGCATTCAATTTCTACGGTTTAATCATAAATATTTTTATATGTGTTTTGTGATTTAGCTTTAATTGTTTTTTTTTCCTATTCTCTTTGTGTATGGCAAGTAATAATCACTTTCGAAGAAGTTCTGGTGATACTACTATGTACCTCTACACTTACTCATAAAGTGCAATTTTTCAATAAATCTTTTTAGATTACTTCATGGCAGAAGCTACATACAAAGTTCATTACAAAAAAAAATAAAAAATAAGAAAGGCTGTCTTTGGTTATGATACCGGTTTACGAATTTATGGATTATTTAGTACTGAGGAAAACAGTATGAAAGATAATTATTTGTGTCATACTGACTGTGTGACTGCTGCGTAAGAAATAATATATTTCAGTGGTTACTGTGAATAGCTTTCATCTGTAAAGGTATCTTCATATTGTTTGGCCGGGAATTAAAGCGAAAATATGGACCATATTACCCAGTGTTTACTGATAAGGAAGGCACTAATCGTAGCTGCTCCATCTGCAGAGTGCAACAAGATGATACAGTCTTCGATGGATTATAAACAGTGTCTTGAGGAACAAAGCGAGGATAGAGACTCATACCTATATACGTCGCCCATGACACTGCAGAGCATCGTAATGAACTTTCAGACATTAGTCCTGATCCTCAGTTTGGTTCTCAAGACGTTTTCTACTACCACACAAAGCTGGTCAGTTCTGTTCCGTTATAATCCGTAGAAGGTGTATCATGACACATTTCTTATATCGTAACTTTTTTTTTTTTTACCCAAAGGAAACTGTCGTTTCTGCAAGCCAAGAATCAACAAATTTCATAAAGCTACTTATGTATGACATTGTTTCTACTAAGTCTTAAATAAGGGCAAGTGTCAATAAAAGAACGCATTTATTTATCTGTTTTACTTAAAAAAACAGTATTGGGAAGATTTAAACCATAAGCTACCCTCAAAGTAAAATCACTTGACCTTAAGTGTGTAAGAAGGTAGATAAATATGATTTATCAACTCAGATTCTAAGAAATATACAATGAGATGACAAACGACATGGCGTAGAGATAGCCACTTATACAGGTGGCGGTAGTGTCGCGTACAGAAGGTATGAAAGGGCATTTCTTTGGCGGAGCTGTCATTTCTACTCATGTGATTCATGTAAAAAAGTTTCAGACGTGATTATGACCGCACGACAGGAATTAACAGACTCTGAACACGGAACGGTAGTTGGAACTAGACGTATGGGACAATCCATTCCGAAAATCGTTAGGGAATTCAATATTCCGAGACCCTCAGTGTCAAGACCGTGCTGAGAATACCACTTTCAAACATTTACCTCTCACCACGGAAAACTTAACAAGCGAAAGCAGCGTCGTTTGCTTAGAGTTGTACGTGCTGACACACAAGCAACACTGCGTGAAATAGCTGCGGAAACCAATGTGGGACGTACGACGAACGTAACCGTTAGGACATTGCGGCGAAATCTGATGTTAACGGGCTATGGCAGCGGACGATCGACGTGAGGACCTTTGCTAACAGTACGACATCGCCTGCAACACCTCTCCTGGGCTCTTAGCTGTAGCGTGGTCAGATGAGTCACCATTTCAGTTGGTAAGAGCTGATGGTAGGATTCGGGTATGGCGCAAACCCCTCGAAGCCGTGGACCCAAGTTGTCAACAAGGCACTGTGCAAGCTGACGATGGCTGCATAATGGTGTGGTCTGTGTTTACATGGAATGTATTAGGTCCTCTGGTCCAAGTGAACCGATCATTACTGGAAATGGTTATGTTCGGCTATTTGGAGACCACTTGCAGCCATCCATGGACTTCATATTCCCATAACAAAGCGCCATGTCACCCTGCCACAGTCGTCTGAATACCATTCTGGATAGTTCGAGCGAATGGTTTGGCCACCCACATCGCCCGACATCAGTCTCACAGAATATCTATGGGACGTAATCGAGAGATCAGTTCATGCACAAAATCCTACACCGGCAATACTTTTGCAATTATGGACGACTGTAGAGGTGGCACGGCTCAATATTTCTGCAGGGGCCTTCCAACGACTTGTTGAGTCCATGCCACGTCGAGTTGCTGCACTACGCGGGACAAAAGGTCTGACGCAATATTAGGAGGTATCCTGAGACTTTTGTCACCTCAGTATACATATTCAGACATCACGAAACTTCTGCATATTATTGCCGCTCATGAGTGCATATGTGAAAGGAGGAGGGAATATATAGACGCTACTTGACAAAAAAGTGATGCACAAGAAGATATCTTCCGATGTCAACGTAACTTGATACACGAACACACTATCGGCAAGTATGTAAATGATTTAAAGTTGAAATTCTCCATGACACGAAGATCAACCATGAGAGTGCATTAATGTGCCTGATAGGATATGCAAGAGGCAATAACAGCCTCAGGTGCTGGGTGACCACTGTGAAGGACATACACTACTGGCTATTAAAATTGCTACACTACGAAGATGACGTGCTACAGACGCGAAATTTAACCGACAGGAAGAAGATGCTGTTATATGCAAATGATTAACTTTTCAGAGCTTGCACACAAGGTTGGCGCCGGTGGCGACACCTACAACGTGCTGACATCAGGAAAGTTTCCAACCGATTTCTCATACACAAACGGCAGTTGACCGGCGTTGCCTGGTGAAACGTTGTTGTGATGCCTCGTGTAAGGAGGAGAAATGCGTACCATCACGTTTCCGACTTTGATAAAGGTCGGACTGTAGCCTATCGCGATTGCGGTTTATCGTATCGCGACATTGCTGCTCGCGTTGGTCGACATCCAATGACTGTTAGCAGAATATGGAATCGGTGGGTTCAGGAGGGTAATACGGAACGCCGTTCTGGATCCCAACGGCCTCGTATCACTAGCAGTCGAGATGACAGGCATCTTATCCGCATGGCTGTAACGGATCGTGCAGCCACGTCTCGATCCCTGAGTCAACAGATGGGGACGTTTGCAAGACAACAACCATCTGCACGAACAGTTCGGCGACGTTTGCAGCAGCATCGACTATCAGCCCGGAGACCATGGCTGCGGTTACCCTTGACATTGGCGATGGTGTACTCAGACGAACCTGGGTGCCCGAATGGCAAAACGTCATTTTTTTCGGATGAATCCAGGTTCTGTTTACAGCATCATGATGGTCGCATCAGTGTTTGGCGACATCGCGATGAACGCACATTGGAAGCGTGTATTCGTCATCGCAATACTGACGTATCACCCGGCGTGATGGTGTGCGGTGCCATTGGTTACACGTCTCGGTCACCTCTTGTTCGCATTGACGGTACTTTGAACAGTGGACGTTACATGTCAGATGTGTTACGACCCCTGGCTCTACCCTTCATTCGATCCCTGCGAAACCCTATATTTCAGCAGGATAATGCACGACCGCATGTTGCAGGTCCTGTACGGGCCTTTCTGGATACAAAAAATGTTCGACTGCTGTCCTGGCCAGCAGGTTCTCCAGATCTCTCACCAAGTGAAAACGTCTGGTCAATGGTGGCCGAGCAACTGGCTCGTCACAATACGCCAGTCACTACTCTTGATGAACTGTGGCATCGTGTTGAAGCTGCATGAGCAGCTGTATCTGTACACGCCATGCAAGCTCTGTTTGACTCAATGCCCTGGCATATCAAGGTCGTTATTACGGCCAGAGGTGGTTGTTCTGGGTACTGATTTCTCAGGATCTATGCACCCAAATTGCGTGAAATGTAATCACATGTCAGTTCTAGTATAATATATTTGTCCAATTAATATCCGGTTGGACTAATGACCATAGATGTTAAGTCCCATAGTGCTCAATGCCATTTGAACCAATACCCGGTTATCATCTGCATTTCTTCTTGGTGTAGCAATTTTAATGGCCAGTAGTGTAGAAATGCTGCTTACACGTGTGAGGCAGCGTTATAAGCACCTGACAGCAACTGAAAGGAGTCACATTGTGGGTCCCGTTTAGCCGGCAAGTCGAATCGCGCAGTGTTGTGGCGTGTTAAAACGGCGTGAACCTTCCACATAAAATCACACAAAAAATAATCATGTGGGGTTAGGTCGGGAGAGTGTGCGGCCGTGACACGAATTTCTGACCATCAACCCCACCACAACCGATCCATCAGTTTCTCAATTTCCTGTAAAGAAATTCGCGAACCTCAAGATGAATTCCACACTGTCGGTCTCCAGTTATGGATGAGCCAATTTCTCAGAATGTCCAGATACGTGTGTCTCGTAACAGTCTTTTTGCGGCAGAAAAAAGGACTGTTAACTTTAAACCGCGAGACTACACAGAATACATTAAGTTCTGGTGAATCTCGAGTGTGCTGCACGATAGTATGGGGATTCTATGAATCTCAGATTAGCACATTGTCCCTGTTCATTGTGCCACTCACAAAAATTCTTGTATCGTCATTGAAAATGAGTTTTTCACAAAACATGTCCATAGGCTGTTACAAGTTTGCCGAAAATTCGAAGCGTCTGATTTTGTCATTGGGAGTTAGGGCTTGTAGCAACTGCAGGCGGCAAGGCTTGAACTTCACTCTTTTCCTTACGATCCTCCGTACGGTTGGTTGTGGTATGTTCAGTTCTCTGTTTGATCTTTTCATCGACTTTTGTGGGCCACGTGCGAAACTTGCCCGCACGCGGCCAACTGTTTCTTCATTCACAGCAGGTAATGGTAAAGCTTTAAACTGTGTGCACCATCGCCGAACGGGGCTGGCAGTTTTGCTGAACTTCATTCTTAGTGTCATTGCATTGTTACAGGAGTGTGATGTGAATGCATTTCAAGCTTAACATAGGCTTCCTTGGCACCTGTGGCCTTTTTTTTTTCCCCTCACTGCTACGCTCTCGTGGCAGAAATCTCAAGTGCGAGCCAACAATGCAAACCTTTTTGAGCTTTTCAGTATGAGTTTTGCGTTTTGTAACAACATGGCAATCTAGCTACAATGAATTTATGAAATCGTTTCATTCATTTATAATGACCTTGCATGATTTGATAAATTGAAACAATTAACAGGTGTCTTAGACCAACAGAACACAATTATCACAGCCCTTCAAGAGTTACGTAATACTGACCAGGACCCGAAAGAATCAGGAGGATATCGACTTTATAAGGGACCACCAGGAGAAAGGGCAACAGAAAATGTTCCCCAATTCGGTGTGCGTTTCCTGGTACATAATAGAATATTGAATTCCATTGAGGATTTTTCATCCAATTCCTCAAGAAAGGCATTATTAACAATTAAGGTTGAAAACTAAAGATACTCACTGATAAATATTCATGTTCCAACTAATATTAAAAGTAGAACTGACAAGGATGGGCTGGAAAAATTCTGGGATGAACTTGATCAACTAGTAATGCCCATACCAGGTACTAACATTAAAATTCTGCTTGGAGACTGTAATGCGAAGATAGGACGAGAGAAGAAATTTCGAGTTGTGTTGGGTCGATGGCCAGCGCATAAAGTTACAAACAAGAACGGGGAACAGTTAACTGAATTTTGTACTACAAATGGGTTGGTTTTGAAGACAACAAAGTTTAAGAAAAGACCACATAAGTTAATGACATGGAAATGCCCTAACGTCAAGCTAGGAGAGTTCCAGATAGATCATGTGGACATGGGTCAGAAATTCCATTAAAAAAATCTATAATATTAAAGTGCTGCGTGGCGTCGATGTTGATTCAGACCACTATTTTCCAAAATTAAACTCAAACTGACAACTAAAAGAAAAAGCAAATCTCAAAAGTTTGATACAAAGAGAATATATGACTCTAGCTATATTATTAATAATCAGATACATTACGAGAGATCAAAAATATCTCTAAGCGACAATCTAGAAGCCACAAAGATAAAACCTGTCGGCTGACGGGTGACGCAACAGAGTGATATCCTTGCTCGGTGGGCAGAACATTTTGATGACCTTCTTATTCCCAACCATCAGACGACTGATATTCCATACATAGGGCAATAGAAAGGCCTGCCAGTCGATGAACAACTTGCTGATGCCCCTTCATTCATTGAATTCAATTCGGCATTGGCTAAGCTGAAAAATAACAAATCAGTGGGATTAGACAACTTACCATCAGAACTTTATAAATATGGTGGACCAAACATTATGAACCGACTGTTTGTTCTAATTTTAAAGATTTGGGAGTGCGAAATAACTCCACAAGATTGGAAAGATGCCTGCATTTGCAAGATTTACAAAGGCAAAAGTGACATTTCTGACTGCAATTCTCACAGGGGAATCTCTCTTCTCTCGCCAGCAGGGAAAGTCTTGGTTCACATACTCAACAACCGGCAAATGCACATTGCAGAAAAAGTGCTATAAGAGACCCAGTATGGCTTTTGCCCAAACAGAGGCACAGTGGATGCCATATTTGCTGTAAACAATTGCAAGAGAAAAGCTTAGAGTAACATCAGCCTCTGTTCATGTGCTTTGTAGACCCGGAAAAAGCATTTGACCGAGTCCCACGGGAAGCTCTGGATTATACTAAAGAAAACTGGCTGCCCTGACGAAATTATTAATTTGATTAGACAGTTTCTTGACAACATGATGGCAAAAATACCCCATGAAAACGAGCTTTCAGACCAGTTTCCCGTGACATGCGGTGTAAAACAAGGCATCTTCGCTCTCTGAGATCAATTCTCCGCATAAAATGGGAAGACCGTGATCCAAACACGGAGATTTTTATCATACGCATGGATTACAGTAGACTTCCCAAAGCGGTGTTCTACTCAGAGCTCTCATGTGGAAAGTGGCGGCAAGGTGGCCAACGCCTGCGATATAAAGACACCATCAAACGCCATATCACAGCCTAAGGCATTCCGAGTAAACGTCGGGAGGAGCTTGCATTGCGCTGATCAGAGTGGCGCTCAACTGTACACAAGAGTGTGGAACAATTCGAACATATCCACCTAATGAACCTGGACGATAAACAAAAGCTCTGCAAATCCAAGCACAAACCTAATTACATATATATGCATAACTCCACTGGGCAACTGTATTGCACTTCGTGCAACCGTATCTTCAAAGCAAAGCTCGGTTTTGCAAGCCACATCCGAGTCCACCACAATGCAGACTAAACGACTGATGGAGTCACTGTCGCCGGACATGGCGAGGAGGACATAATGATATACAAAAACTGATTTAAAAGATATGCATTATGAGGCAATGAGATTGACATACGCCTTTAAGAACTTCTGTTTAAAACAACAGCCAACAAACCATTCAACAAATAACGTAAATCTTAAGTCATATCTTTAACCAAATAAGGGTAAAATGAGCGACAGTAATTTTTGAACAGTTAGAAATTTGCACATAAAGTTTGGTCAGAAGCTGCAATCGAAATGGTCCACAAGAAGTAGGAGCAGCAATAAAATGCTGCACAAGAAGAAAGACCTGTTTAACAGGAAACTACTATCTATGCAGCTCTGAATATCTAACAGAATACATTTCCTTATTTTGTGTAAAGAATACTGAAGATAATCACACTGACCAAATTTGGTCGAAAACGAGCAAACTAGTAGCACCTGACCGGAAGAGGGCAGAAGCCTTATCGCACCAGCAACTGTGGAAGTGTTTAGTACCCATGCTACAAGGCGTAACAAAGCCCAAGCAAGTGGAGCCAGAAGAGTATACAAATACCTAGCCACTCTTCTACTTAAATCAAGGGTGTCCAATCCATGACCCATAGGTTACAAGCAGCCCAAAGTATGTATCAGTTCAGTCCAAAAAGTGAGTTATCACACAATCATATATATATCTGTGTGTGTGTGTGTGTGTGTGTGTGTGTGTGTGTGTGGTGCTATTATCTCATTGGTCCATACTGTTCTTTCTTTCTTTATTTATTTATTTTCTCTCAGTGGTTAGTGTTAGCGTTAAGTATATTATGGGCAGCACAAACATACTCCTCTTCTTCCAATATGGCCCAGTTGATTAAAGCATTGAACACTACTGACTTACATTGTCTCATGTTAGTAGTGCAACACTATTGCTCTGGGGCTGCAACACATGGGGCACCATTGAGACTGCTGTACAGAATCCACAGTTCATCCTCGGATCAGGGCAGCCCGCCCTGAGACACTAGTTGCAGAGCTGCCATTTGGTCAGCCGAGCCCTGAGACGTAGCACACCAGCCACAGTGCTTTTACAGGATAGCTGGAGACATCAGCCATGCTTCGGCTGTGGCTGCCTTAGTAGCCAAGTACAGAAGATGTTGCTGTCAGAGGCACTGGCATTGCACCACCACTCAGCCAAGCCAGCACACTGTCAGCATCGCAGGATGACATGTAATAAATCAGGGTGGAAGGCTGTAATAAAGGAATTTGAAAAGCCCAAAACAAGTCTACTGACTTCAGTCTATTTCAACAAATTAAAATTAAAAAACTCAAAAGCAAATTGTTACATTTTATAATTGCTCTATGAATAATTAGACACCACAAAAATTTTTCAAGAAGAGAGTGAAAGGTTTAAAATATGATGTTCAGCCTCCACTAACCTCTAAAGTATTGAAGGATATTATTGTAATGGATATTGGAAAACTAGATGGTAATATCAAATTGCATGTAGGACAGAAAGCCAAAAAGGCTCTAGCTAACAACAAAACAAAAGCAGGTTACCAATATTCCCAGACTAGCATGACACTCACTGTCTTGAAGGAAGCCTTTTTTGTGGTTTACCTTATAGAATAACAATAACATCATTACAAACGTTTAATATCCTTCAAAGTAGTTCCCTTGGGCACCTACACATTTTTTCCAGTGACTCTGTTCCACACATGATATGCATCCTGGATGGCTTCAAATGGAATCTCAGCAAGGCTTCTCGTTACAGTGCTTTGGACAGTTATAATCAATCTAAAACAGATTCATTTCAGGGTGATCTTGATCCTCAGGAAGAAACAGAAGTCACCCATACCCTCTCCAGACAGTTGCAGGATTGCGGCAGCATTGCAAATTTGTGTTTCACCCGGTACTCACGGACACACAGAGAGGTGTCATGGTGGAGCTCCCAAGTAGTGGTGATCTCCTTTCTCACTCTGATGACCATTTTTCACAGCTTCTCCACCACATCAATGTAGTGAGCAGTGTTAATGGTTTGGCCTTTAGGAATGAACTCTCTGTAGACCACGTGTTTGGTGTTCGGAAAAGACAGTCAACAATGGTTTTCATTCTGGCTTACTCCTTATTGCTATTTGTGGTTTCCAAGGTGTGCCACTTGCAGTGTTGACATTTTGTTTCTGGGTTGTACTTGAAACACAACGTTTCATCGCTGGTAATGAAACTGTCCAAGAAAGAAGGTTCAGTTTCCACATCTTCAAGGAGTTCAGCCTTGATACTCACCTGATGACTTTTCTGACTGTCATAATTTTGTAAACCAGCTTGGCACACATCTCCCTCATGTGCAATTTATTGGCCACCAGTTCATGTACAGTTGTTTCAGGAATGTTTAGGGTTTCTGTAATCATCTGTTCACCCAACCAATGGCCAGAATTTGACAGATCACATACACTGACCAAACTGTTGTCAGTTGAGCTGGTTGATGGCCATCCAGAGCAAAGTTCATTGACCACTCTTCCTGGCCTTTCTTAAACGCTTTTAATCAATATGACACTAATGAATATGACAAGTACTGTCACCTTAAACTTGCACAATCAACTGGTGGGTCTTTGCAAGAGATTTTTTCAGTTTTCAGAAAGCATACACATGCATTTCAAGTTCATAGAAAAAATATAACCCCATCCAACAGCTCACAAACAAGCTGCATACAAATGTGTTATTAACAGGGCATTTAAACATCTCTTAAGCAAAATAAAGTTTATAAAAAAATCTTCAAGCTGAAATTAATATAATCCCTGAAAAAGCAGTAGTAAATGTCAGAGAACAAATTGTCACTCATTAAAATGTAAAGGACAATAAATAAAACAATGGAAAATCCAAGTTGGAATGTAACAATATAATGAGAAGGAAAGTTGCTACTCACCATATAGTGGAGATGCTGAGTCATGGATAGGCACAACAAAAAGACTTTCACAAAATTGGCAAGAAGTCAGAAGGTCAAAGTAAACAATAACTAATAAAAAAAATTAATAAAAATATACATATATTACTGTGGGTAGCAGGTCTCTCCTTTCCTGTGTTTCTCTTTTCGCCATACAAACTGCACTGCACACTCTACTTACAAGCCACACTGTATCAACTGTCTCAGTCTTGCACAACAGATGGCTACTAGACCACGCTGATTATTGGTGCAGCATCTAATGTCCCACATTACTCCCGCTGAAATAATTATCCTATACTTTCAAACTGATCACTCTTCCGGTGTCATTCCCATATGTATGAATATTAACACCCGCACCTTTCCGGTGCCACACTAAATTGCATCTCATCCTACGAATCCGTCTCCACCCCCCTCCACACTTTCTCCATTCTATCCCAGTTCACACTCCCTAATTCCACCATCCTGTCACATCTGCCATCCCCCTTCTTCATACTTATCCACCTCAGACCTGCTACCCACCGTAATTTTTTTTTTATTAGTTATTCTTTACTTTGATCCTTGTGACCTCTCGCCGATTTTGTGAAAGTCTTTTTTGTTGTGCCTATCTGTGACTCAGCATCTCCACTTTTCATAATATTATAAGAACAATAAATAGATACTTCTACCAGCACAAAAAGGGATAAAGTTAATCTACACCTGGTTGTCTATCTCACAACTAGCAAATAAACTCAAGGACCTCAAAGATCAAAGTAAACAATGCAAAGTACAGGTTTTTTCGAACATGTCACTCAAACCACATTAATGCATACTACCTTGACAACACACTAAGCATCAATTGTCTCACAGATACATGAAATTGGACACGCCTTCAACACCATAAAAACCAGTCTGCCGATACCAACAGAATCAATTGAGTTGACAACATGTATATTACAACATTAATCTAGATTTTCATTCACAACATAAATCAGTTAATAAAACAAATTAAATTTGTGAACTACTTTAAAAAATTCAGTGATATACATATTTTATAGCAACTAATTGTATGCAGAGTGTTCAAAATTTCAGTGCCCAAGCTAGCAAGGATAATGATGGAGACAAAAACAAATATATTTTGTAAAGCAACCAAGTGTGAGAAATGCATATTACTGGAATACTGAGTGCTCATGAGGTTATTGTGTGTGACTGAGAATAAAGCAAGGTTAAATCAGGGTGGCTATTCAAACTTGGAAAAAAAAATCCCTGAGAATTTCAGATGTAAGGAGGAAGATGATGTCAAGAAGCTCCTGATAAATTAATGGTGAGAGGAGGGCAATGGTTCAGCATACTACAACAATGGGTTTCCATTCCTCTCAAATGAGCTATATGCCAGCCATAAGCAGTAGTTTAACAGCGACTTTTAAACACTAATAATTTATTTGGAATAATATTTATATAACATTGATATATTGAGTATTTTAAAATTTATGATTTATAAAACTCAATAAAATTCAATTTCAATGCTAGTTAAAAAAAAAAAAAAGAATCCCTGAGATTTTATGATATTCTTGAAATTTCCTGAGATATCCCTGATTTTTCCAGGTAGAATTAATTCCCTGGAATTCCAGATTTTTCAGAAGAATCACCATCCTGTAAATATTTTTTATTGCTGTATTGTTCTGATCACTATTACATTACAATAAATGTTCAGAATGAGCACCATTACCCTCAGCACAGAACCAGTGTTGATGTAGCAGGGAGTCCTGTATTCACTGGAAAATGCGTGGTGTCTTCTGTACTTGAGTGGCCACTAAAAGAATTCTTGCAATAAATTCTGCCTCCAAATCATCAGGGATAGAATACACCTTGGTTTTTGTGTAGCCCCTGAGAAAAAAGTCTAATGGGATGAGGTCTGGTGATATTGCAGACCAATGTACAGGTCCACCCCAGCCAAACCTCCGACTCCAAAAAGAATGGTTATTACTGCTCACACTGGTTCTGCAAAGTGCATTAGGCCCCATTACACTGAAAACAGATTCACCTTCTGATTTCAAGTGGTACCTCTTCCAGTAACATTGGAAGGTGGACTTCCAAGAGCTCTCTGTCCATTGGATGCCTGCCTTGAGGAGGCATCATGTAAGGTCCAAATAAGTAGTCACCCATGACACTGGCCAACATGTTTACTGGAAAACGTCTCTGATGACCTTGCACAACTGCAGTATATGAGTTTACATCTGACCATACCGGTAAGTGCGAATTGTGACTATTGTAAATGCCTTCCCAAGTAAATTGAGTCTCATCTGTAAACACAATATTAGATTAGATTAGATTAGTTTTTCATTCCATACATCCGTAATGAGGAGATCCTCGTGGATGTGGAACATGTCATAATTTTTTTTAAGCTGAAATAACAATATTAATAGTATGAATATATACATCATTTGTTTCTATTAAAAAATTCGCCAATGGAGTAGAAGGAGTTGGCCACTAGTAAGTCTTTCAGGCTCCTTTTAAATTGATCTTATTTGTAACTAAATTTTTTATGTTTGCTGGCAAATTATTGAAGATGAGTGTTCCTGAGTAGTGGACCCCTTTTTGAACTAAAGTAAGTGTTTTTAAGTCCTTGTGCAGATCATTTTTGTTCCTGGTGTTGTAGGTATGAACTGAGCTGTTTGTTGGAAAAAGAGATATATTATTTAGGACAAATTTCATTAAGGAGTAAATATACTGAGAGGCAGTAGTTAGTATACCCAGTTCTTTGAAGAGCTTTCTACAGGACGTCCGTGAATTTACTCCACAAATAATACGTATTACATGCTTTTGGACTCTGAAAACTTTTGTTTGACTTGAAGAGTTACCCCAGAATACAGGTTCAGTAAAAAGATGATATTCATTAGCCTCTTGCAGGAACCAGCGTAAGTACTCAACATGAGGTGGATAGTCATCTGGTCCCATGGCCTATACTCTCATAGAATTACGAGGATGGAATAGCTGTCCATGCAACACATCCCTTACTAAACTATGGTGAATGCCGAGCAACAGCTCATGTACTTGTCTTGGATTGTTCTCAAAATGTAGCACCATGTCTTCCTGTACATTTGGTATATGCACCATTAGTGGTCTGCCGGCATTGTCCCTGCTTACCATCAATGTACTGGTATTTCCCAGTTGAGCATGGATTGCAGTAAATGTATGATAATGTGGGCACCTGTGTGCAGGAAAACATTACAGTACAATTGCTGGGCTTTTCAACTATTACCTTCAGCGACATCATAAAAGTGCATGTCTTGCAGCTCTCCCCATGTGTAGTACTCCATGCTGACACAGCAACTGTCATGTAGGCATGAGTGATACCCACTGTTTACTGACTTAGTGTTGAAGAGTGTGGCATCACAACATACAGCAGAGTCCCGCTGATCTGAACCCCTGTAATCTAAAGTTCGGTTCATCTGAACATGAAAAATGTAAGTCTAAGTATGGAAAACTGTGTGGTAAACTGCTGTACATACACACTATTTTAATTTACACAGTACAGTAAACATGTATTAGAAAAATTGGCAAGAAAACATTAGGTATAAACAATGCATAAAAATGAAAGGAAAGCTGTCAACCTTACTAAAATATGGCAGAAATTTTATCCCTACTTTTTAGATGACAAAAACTCAGTCATTGTTTTTTGGCATAATGAAGACAGTCTGTTATATGACACATAGTTGCACCATCATCTCATAAACATCAAATCAGCAGGTGTAGCAGTGGACTGTTGTTCCAAATAATGTAACGTGAGGTCAGGGGCTTCTGCTGCATCACTGAGTGGCACCAGCTCTCCTGTGTCGCTTTCAGGCTCATTGTCACTTCTGTCACAGCAGTCCACTTCTTCCTGGTCTTGAGTCACAGCAGCAACTAAAGCAGCATCAGTAAGGTTCTTGACACATGCCCCATCCACTGCCATCCACTCATCTACGTCTCCTTCAATAGCTTCTTCACATCCAGGAACTATCTGTATCATTTCTAGCAAATTTTCCTCTTCATTTTCAACTAGGTTGCCTGAAATTTAAGAGATGTCCACAGTTTTCTTCATGATTTTCTCAGAGTATTTTCTGAAACATTCTGACGTGCCTCAGTGGCCCAATAAACAACATCCTTTACATTGGTCTTTTTATTTTGACCACTAAAGGAATGCTATCATCTTGGAACAGCCTTCTTAAAAACTGTTTTCTGTAAATCAGTTTTAATGTTTGCAGTACACCCTGGTCCATCGGCTGCAGAAGTGGTGTAACATTCGGTGGCAAAAACATCGCCACAGTTTCTCCATCACATAATTCCTCAGTGATGGGGTGAGATGGCCCTTTATCAATCAAAAGGACTGCACAGGGAGACAAATGATTTTCCTTAAAAACCATCAGACAGAGGGAACAAACTGGCTGTGAACCCATTCTTTGAACAGTTTACCATCCATCCATGATTTTTTTCTGGTTGCGATAATACACAGGCACAGACTTCATGTTGCACTTTTTAAAATCTCTGGGCCTAGCAGATTTGCCGAACAGCATTAAAGGCAGCTTGTGACTACCAGCAGTGTTGCTGCACACTAATAAAGTCACACAATCTTTACACATTTTAAAACCAGGAGCATGGTCTTCTGCTTTTGATGCCAGGCTTTTTGTTGGCAATGCCCTAAAATTAAGGCCAGTTTCGTTAGCATTATAAATTTGTTGGGGAGACTTTCCCTCTCTTATCATTTTTTCAAACTCACCCAAGTATTCCTTTGCTGCATCATGGTCAGAAGAAAGCTTCTCTCCAGCAATTGTTAGCTTACGGATTCCATGACGTTTTTTGAATCTGTCCAACCAAACTGTACCCGCACTAAAAGACTCATCACCATTCATTAACTTGTTCAGGTAAACAGCCTTCTCCTGAACCAGTGCTCCACTCAAAGGAGTTCCCCTTACTCTTTCCCTCGTAAACCAAAGGAAAATAGCTTCATCCACTTTATTGTACTGGGACTGTTTCAAGTCTGCTGAATTTTGAGTGTTTTACCTGAAGACATTGCACAGGACTGTTCAAGCTTTGCTTGGTTCTTCTTCCAATCACAAATGGTTGCTTTACCAACACCCAGTTCCATTGCCAGTTTAGATACATTCTCACAATTGTCTATCCACTTCAAAGCATTCAGTTTTTCTTTGAGAGTTAACGTTGTATGTTTCCATTTACTCATGATGAAAATATGTACACCACTACACCAGAACAAATACAGTACAACTGTTACGCATGCCAGCCATCGATAACTAACATAACCAAATCCTTTACGAGCCAACTGGCAGTGCACTGACCTCAGACACTACAACGGTCTCAACAATCCAAAACAACAAGGGCAGAGCGTTCCCATGGTATACCTTCTTATCTGCTTGGTACACTTCATTCTAGAAACTCATTACCATAATTCCTGCTAATCCAAATAAAGCGGTAAACCGAACAAGGTCCGGTCCCAATTAATTCGGATTAATGGTACTGTACTGTACTATGTATCTCACACTAACGTTTGGTGTAAAAACATTAGGTGATGATAACTTTTACCTGCTCCGCTTGTGTTTTACCTGTGCATACTCAGTGCTCATGCAATATGGATGTCTGATACATTATTGCTTTACAAAATATATTTGTTTTTGTCTCTTGTATGATCCCTGTAGTTTGGGCAGTGAATTTTTAACACCTTGTATTAAGCATTGGAACTGCATCTGTTGATTTATGTAAACAAGTCTTCAGTGGCACATTATGTTTGACATACAGCTGGACGAAAAAATAACATCTGTAGTATGTTTATGTCCAAATAAGTTAATCAGTGTGTTAAATTGAAATCAACTGCAACTTATGCCAATGAACACAATAACAACAAACCACATATTTGCAACATATTTTTGTGATTATATGCCTTCCCACAGTCCTGGAGCCTCAACACTTATGCAGCTTGTATCTGTTCCAGCACTGCTGCAAACACAACAATGTGAGCAATTTACAGTTGTATATGTACAATATAACAAAATAAGAACCAGTCAGTGAATTCCAAGGTCGAGGAATTGGTCTGAAACCATCCCAATGACATGAAAAGAAGAAGAACCACAAGTGAAAGACTGGTCTTCACAGCCCAGAAAGACAATCAATCTTGAGGAGGAAACCCTGAGACCAAACTTAACAGGGTTATTATTGGTAGTAAATTAATTATGGCTTAACACCCCTGATCCCTCAATAAATTTTCAACCAAATCATGGAGGACATTTTACTGAAAATAAAATGGTAAAAATTGTAACTATTGTGAACTTTTTGCTAGATTGAATGTCAATTTCTTCCACAATATGGGTAAGTAGAAGCACCTAACATACACTTTGGCACAGTACCATATTGCTCACAGCAGTACAGGAGACCAGATACACAGATAAGTGTGCCTTTAAGTCACAGGGGTACTGGTTTTTCAAGAGGAAGAGAGGGCAGAGAATAATGAAGAACAGTCCACCTCCAGCAACTGGCTTGATAGTCAGTCACAGAAAGTTAAATTCTATTCACCCAGCAACAAAATACTGGAAGTATCTGATTCACAGAAGCCCCAGGCAAACAGAGGCACAGTCACAGAACAGTAATAACTAACAGCTAAGATCATCATACAGGTGAAGTTCCAGCAGACCCAGGAGCAATTAATAAATGGGCAGTGGTATGCATCACTAGGCCAAGTGTCAAAATGTCATGAGTGAGATAATGGAGCTCAAAGTTTCCATTCCCTTAAAAATGTATTTATGTCGAATTTTCCCAATTTTTGTACTGAAGAAGAGTTATTATTGCTTCTCTTAGTAGTGGAACCTCAATGTACGAGGTGCATTCAAGTTCTAAGGCCTCCGATTTTTTTTCTAATTAACTACTCACCCGAAATCAATGAAACTGGCGTTACTTCTCGACGTAATCGCCCTGCAGACGTACACATTTTTCACAACACTGACGCCATGATTCCATGGCAGCGGCGAAGGCTTCTTTAGGAGTCTGTTTTGACCACTGGAAAATCGCTGAAGCAATAGCAGCACGGCTGGTGAATGTGCGGCCACGGAGAGTGTCTTTCATTGTTGGAAAAAGCCAAAAGTCGCTTGGAGCCAGGTCAGGTGAGTAGGGAGCATGAGGAATCACTTCAAAGTTGTTATCACGAAGAAACTGTTGCATAACGTTAGCTCGATGTGCGGGTGCGTTGTCTTGGTGAAACAGCGCACGCGCAGCCCTTCCCGGACGTTTTTGTTGCAGTGCAGGAAGGAATTTGTTCTTCAAAACATTTTCGTAGGATTCACCTGTTACTGTAGTGCCCTTTGGAATGCAATGGGTAAGGATTACGCCCTCGCTGTCCCAGAACATGGACACCATCATTTTTTCAGCACTGGCGGATACCCGAAATTTTTTTGGTGGCGGTGAATCTGTGTGCTTCCATTGAGCTGACTGGCGCTTTGTTTCTGGATTGAAAAATGGCATCCACGTCTCATCCATTGTCACAACCGATGAAAAGAAAGTCCCATTCATGCTGTCATTGCGCGTCAACATTGCTTGGCAACATGCCACACGGGCAGCCATGTGGTCGTCCGTCAGCATTCATGGCACCCACCTGGATGACGCTTTTTGCATTTTCAGGTCATCATGCAGGATTGTGTGCACAGAACCCACAGAAATGCCAACTCTGGAGGCGATCTGTTCAACAGTCATTCGGCGATCCCCCAAAACAATTCTCTCCACTTTCTCGATCATGTCGTCAGACCAGCTTGTGCGAGCCCGAGGTTGTTTCGGTTTGTTGTCACACGATGTTCTGCCTTCATTAAACTGTCGCACCCACGAACGCACTTTCGACACATCCATAACTCCATCACCACACGTCTCCTTCAACTGTCGATGAATTTCAATTGGTTTCACACCACGCAAATTCAGAAAACGAATGATTGCACGCTGTTCAAGTAAGGAAAACGTCGCCATTTTAAGTATTTAAAACAGTTCTCATTCTCGCCGCTGGTGGTAAAATTCCATCTGCCGTACGGTGCTGCCATCTCTGGGACATATTGACAATGAACGCGGCCTCATTTTAAAACAATGTGCATGTTTCTATCTCTTTCCAGTCCGGAGAAAAAAAATCGGAGGCCTTAGAACTTGAATGCACCTCGTAATCAAATTCTAAGCAACAGTAAAAAAATAACAAAAATGTTCATTAGCGTACAAAAATGTCCATGAACCATGGACCTTGCCATTAGTGGGGAGGCTTGCGTGCCTCAGCGATACAGATGGCCGTACCGTAGGTGCAGCCACAACGGAGGGGTATCTGTTTAGAGGCCAGACAAACGTGTGGTTCCTGAACAGGGGCAGCAGCCTTTTCAGTAGTTGCAGGGGCAACAGCCTGGATGATTGACTGATCTGGCCTTGCAACACTAACCAAAATGGCCTTGCTGTGCCGGTACTGCGAACGGCTGAAAGCAAGGGGAAACTACAGCCATAACTTTTCCCAAGGGGATGCAGCTTAACTCTATGGTTAAATGATGATGGCGTCCTCTTGGGTAAAATATTCTGGAGGTAAAATAGTCCCCATTCGGATCTCCGGGCGGGGACTACTCAAGAGGACGTCGTTATCAGGAGAAAGAAAACTGGCGTTCTACGGGTCAGAGCGTGGAATGTCAGATCCCTTAATCGGGCAGGTAGGTTAGAAAATTTAAAAAGGGAAATGGATAGGTTAAAGTTAGATATAGTGGGAATTAGTGAAGTTCAGTGGCAGGAGGAACAAGACTTTTGGTCAGGTGAATACAGGGTTATGAATACAAAATCACATAGAGGTAATGCAGGAGTAGGTTTAATAATGAATAAAAAAATAGGAGTGCGGGTAAGCTACTACAAACAGTATAGAGAACGCATTATTGTGGCTAAGATAGACACAAAGCCCATGCCTACTCAGTAGTACAAGTTTATATGCCAACTAGCTCTGCAGAGGATGAAGAAATTGATGAAATGTATGATGAGATAAAAGAAATTATTTAGGTAGTGAAGGGAGACGAAAATTTAATAGTCATGGGTGACTGGAATTCGAGAGCAGGAAAAGGGAGAAAAGGAAACATAGTAGGTGAATATGGATTGGGGTTAAGAAATGAAAGAGGAAGCCGCCTGGTAGAATTTTGCACAGAGCATAATTTAATCATAGCTAACACTTGGTTCAAGAATCATGAAAGAAGTTTGTACACATGGAAGAATCCTGGATATACTAGTAGGTATCAGATAGATTATATAATGGTAAGACAGAGATTTAGGAACCAGGTTTTAAATTGTAAGACATTTCCAGGGGCAGATGTGGACTTTGACCACAATCTATTGGTTATGAACTGTAGATTAAAACTGAAGAAACTGCAAAAAGGTTAGAATTTAAGGAGATGGGACCTGGATAAACTGAAAGAACCTGAGGTTGTACAGAGTTTCAAGGAGAGCTAAGGGAACAATTGACAGGAATGGGGGAAAGAAATACAGTAGAAGACAAATGGGTAGCTCTGAGGGATGATGTAGTGAAGACAGCAGAGGATCAAGTAGGTAAAAAGACGAGGGCTGGTAGAAATCCTTGGATAACAGAAGAAATATTGAACTTAATTGATGAAAGGACAAAATATAAAAATGCAGTAAATAAAGCAGGCAAAAAGGAATACAAACATCTCAAAAATGAGATCGACAGGAAGTGCAAAATGGCTAAGCAGGGATGGCTAGAGGACAAATGTAAGGATGTAGAGGCTTGTCTCACTAGGGGTAAGATAGATACTGCCTACAGGAAAATTAAAGAGACCTTTGGATAAAAGAGAGCCACTTGTGTGAATATCAAGAGCTCAGATGGAAACCCAGTTCTAAGCAAAGAAGGGAAAGCAGAAAGGTGGAAGGAGTATTAGAGGGTCTATACAAGGGCAATGTACTTGAGGACAATATTATAGAAATGGAAGAGGATGTAGATGAAGATGAAATGGGAGATACGATACTGCGTGAAGAGTATGACAGAGCACTGAAATACCTGAGTCAAAACAAGGCCCCGGGAGGAGACAACATTCCATTAGAACTACTGTCAGCCTTGGGAGAGCCAGCCCTGACAAAACTCTACCATCTGGTGAGCAAGATGTACGAGACAGGCGAAATACCCTCAGACTTCAAGAAGAATATAATAATTCCAATCCCAAAGAAAGCAGGTGTTGACAGATGTGAAAATTACCGAACTATCAGTTTAAGAAGTCACAGCTGCAAAATACTAACCCGAATTCTTAACAGACAAATGGAAAAACTGGTAGAAGCCGACCTCGGGGAAGATCAGTTTGGATTCCGTAGAAATGTTGGAACATGTGAGGCAATACTGACCTTACGACTTATCTTAGAAGAAAGATTAAGGAAAGGCAAACCTATGTTTCTAGCATTTGTAGACTTAGAGAAAGCTTTTGACAATGTTGACTGGAATACTCTCTTTCAAATTCTAAAGGTGGCAGGGGTAAAAGACAGGGAGCGATAGGCTATTTACAATTTGTACAGAAACCAGATGGCAGTTATAAGAGTCGAGGGGCACGAAAGGGAAGCAGTGGTTGGGAAGGGAGTGAGACTGGGTTGTAGCCTCTCCCCGATGTTATTAAATCTGTATATTGAGCAAGCAGTAAAGGAAACAAAAGAAAAATTTGGTGAAGGTATTAAAACCGATGGAGAAGAAATAAAAACTTTGAGGTTTGCCGATGACATTGTAATTTTGTCAGAGACAGCAAAGGAACTTGTAAGAAGAGTTGAACGGAATGGACAGGGTCTTGAAATGAGGATATAAGATGAACATCAACAAAAGCAAAACGAGGATAATGGAATGTAGTCGAATTACATCGGGTGATGCTGAGGGAATTAGATCAGGAAATTAGACGCTTAAAGTAGTAAAGGAGTTTTGCTATTTGGGGAGCAAAATAACTGATGATGGTTGAAGTAGAGAGGATATAAAATGTAGACTGGCGATGCCAAGGAAAGCGTTTCTGAAGAGGAGAAATTTGTTAACATCGAGTATAGATTTAAGTGTCAGGAAGTCATTTCTGAAAGTATTTGTATGGAGTGTAGCCATGTATGGAAGTGAAACATGGACGATAAATAGTTTGGACAAGAAGAGAATAGAAGCTTTTGAAATGTGGTTTTACAGAAGAATGCTGAAGATTAGATGGGTAGATCACATAACTAATTAGGAGGTATTGAATAGAAGTGGGGAGAAGAGGAGTTTGTGGCACAACGTGGCAAGAAGAAGGGACCAGTTGGTAGGACATTTTTCTGAGGCATCAGGGGATCACAAATTCAGCATTGGAGGGCAATGTGGAGGGTAAAAATCATAGAGGGAGACCAAGAGATGAATACACTAAGCAGATTCAGAAGGATGTAGGTTGCAGTAAGTACTGGGAGATGAAGAGGCTTGCACAGGATAGAGTAGCATGGAGAGCTGCATCAAACCAGTCTCAGGACTGAAGACCACAACAACAACAACATGTTTAATTGTTGCTTTTGAGCTTCTGTTATGCATTAACAGACTAAAAGACTTGAAAATCCTTTGCTCTCATTATGTATAACTGAACCCATTAGGACTATTATAACAATAGAACATAGTATATCACATGCTTTTCATAGACTGAAACAACTTGATTATGATGATGTTTGGTTTGTGGTACACTCAACTGCACAGTCATCAGCAACCGTACGAAGTCGCAATTTTTACACAGTCCAATTTTTAGACTATCCTATTTAGCCACTGTCACGAGTGATGATGACAAAATGATCAGGACAACACAAATACCCAGTCCCTGCACAGAGAAAATCCCCAGCCCGGCCAGGAATCAAACCCCGGACATTGTGATTCAGAGGCAGCAACACTAGCTACTAGACTACGAGCTGTGGATGAAACAACTCGATGAGTCCACTTTTTGGAAACAAAGCTTCAATAACAACAAATTATGTTTTGTAACCTAAACATTGTTGAAGAAGATGCTGAAGGTAACACAATTTTAATTATTGTAATATGGCTGTATCTTTTATTGATCCTTATGGAACACAAAACAATTACATCATTGCAAATAACATTAAAGGTTTATATCTGGGGAATTTCTTAATGTGCCCAGCTACCTCTTGTATGTGGGCATCATCAATTTAAATTTTTCAACTCCATGACTGTCATGAACTTCTTCAGGGTGCTTCATATTTTGCAAAGCGTTATTCACTTTACGACTTGATATCCTGTATGTAACAACTCACACAATTCATATAACCTGCTAAACTTTCTTTTCTTTAATGTTTTCACTCTTTTCCATTTTATTTCAAACTTGGAGACCATTGGGCAAATCAATGCATGCCGGGCATTATGAGAGTCAACACTATAAAAATTTTTTGAATTCTTTCCTAGCACTGTCTTCTCCCACGTTTTAAACATTTGCATGGGCAGAGGTAATGTCCGAACTCTTTAGCTTCTTGGAGGGCATTTCTTTGAGCAAAACAGCCCTTATTTTTGATACATTTTTTTCTTATCTCATTGTTTTGGTTTTCAAACTTACATTTCCATCCCCTTTTTGGCCTCCCATTCAATAACTAATTTATATCTGGTTAAGGAATGTAATTTTGTACGTCATTAGTACACACATTCTGCTGTGGGATCACTTCATTTACATTTCTTTGTCTTTCATCATCGTCAACATGAGTAATGCCAGATCCGCAGTTTTCATCTTCATCACAAGTCACATCTTCACCAGTGGTTTCCTTACCCACTATTACACTTGATGTTAAATAATTGCTACTGTCATTTTCACTCCACAAAGTATCTTTGGTTGAAATGTCAGTGCTTCAAGATGTATACAGTGTGAATCACCTAAAACTTGCATCACAAATATTGCAGAAGTGAAAAGTGTTATTGATGAGTGGTTTTCACTTAGTGGGTTGGTAGTCAAGGGTTTGTGTTGTTACCCAATCAACAGATTGTAACAAAATTGAGAAAGTGTATTTTTGTGCAGACATACAATTTTTTAAATGGAACAATGCCTATTGACATTAACGAACAAAAAGTAGGTTAAATTAGAATTTCAGTGATCTTTGTTGCAGGATTCTAGTGCGAGTTGTTTATGAGATGTCATATTTTAAAAAGTTTTCACACTGACACTTGTACAATATCGGAAGTAGCACACACTAAAGAACAACACAAGTGCATACACTACTTATGTGGATTCTGACCAGTAATGAGACAACTGACCATCGCAGGTTGTGTTCAAAATGACCATCAGTAGTGGCAATACTTGTTTCCAGTCTGGTAAGGAATGACTGTCGCACACATGCTAGCATTTCAGCATTGATGTCCAAGCAGGCTGCAGTAATGTCATTGCATATCATTGGATGTAGCTGGTATGTCCCTGTAGACAGCATCTTTCAGCTTTCCCCACAGAAAAAGTCTACAGGCATCATATCTGGGGAATGGGCTGGCCAAGGCACAGGTTCTCTGTGTACTATCCAATGATTTGGAAAAAAATTGTGAAGGCATACTTTAGTGCTTCATGCACTAGGGGCTGGACAGCCATCATGTTGGTACCACAGGTCCCTCCTAGGCTGCAGAGCAATGTCTTCTAGCATCTGTGAGGAAGCTGCAATACATGTGCAAGTACTATGTTCCATCTACAAAAAATGGACTTATGAAATGGATGTTCACTATCCCACATCTCACATTTAAACTCCATGAATGCTGACGTTCCACCTGACGAATCCAACAGGGATTGTCAGGAGACCAACAGTGCATGTCTCAGCAGTTTACCTGGCCATGATCGGTAAATGTAACTTTATTCCTAAATGTGACATGTGATACATCTTGAGTATTGTGTCTTAGTGCCCATGTACCTGATTCTCATAATCGTTTCCATGAAGCTCTTGATGGAGCGGTATGTGATAGGGATGGAACTTATGTCGATGGTGAATGTTTATGACACTTGTCTGACTCGTGACACTTCTTCATGTGATTGCACAGGAGCTAATGTGTGGATCAGCTGCAACAGCAGCAATAACATTAACTTCCCCCCCCCCCCTCCTGTCATCACTTGTTTCCTTCTGTTATATTGTCTAGACAGTACACTACCACTTTCATGAAGAGGCTGATAAATAATTACTGAGATGGTTGATGTCTATTGGGATATCTTGCCGCATACACCATGAGCATGTTGACTTTTGCTGCATTGGTGAATCCCATCATCCATTCACAATCTACTATTTGGACTATCACTCACTAACTGACTAGCTAGTCACAATGCACTCAAGGAATACACAAGCATACTGTATGCAAATGTAATAACACTGTACCTTGCAACTACACAGGCTGAGTGACATAAACAAGGGTCAGTGAAGAAACTTTTCAAAATACTATATGTCATAAATGACTCATACTAGAATCCTTCGACAAACATCAGTGACACTCTAATTTACATTACTTTTTGTTTGTTAACATCCATGATGTAGCAACACATAACATAATATTATGTCCATAAATACCACACAGCTCACAGACAAAGGAAAGATGGCCTTTTGCATGGTCTGTGCACACAACCGATGTTGTGAACTAGCATTGCCACGTGTTCCCTTTATCATCATTAGATCAGAGACTGATAACTGGCACTTGGCTTGTGGATTTTGTTGCAAAACTGAAAAATCACATGAAGGCAAAAATGGCACTTAGTATTTTCCAATATTTCGTGGCAACCTTTGCTATAATGAAATTGGTGATTTTTTTTTCCCAAATAGGTTATGTTGTTTTCCAACAGTGTGCACTCACATCAGGAACCTAAAGGAATGGTGCTTGGTCTAATGATACACAACACAGTCCAAATTTGAATGAGGACTTTAAGGAGAAGAGTTACAGGATCTACTGTAGAATCATTAAGCAAAAGCTCAGTCACTACAGCACACCCAGTCTCCACCTTCGGGGATCAGATGGAAAATGGTATACAGTGGTACAGCCAGTTACAACCTCCTGGCTGAATACTTCAAAAACCTCTTCACCAGCAAACTGCCTCAACCTTCATTTTTATATCAGCACTGTCCCAGTCAACTAATCTTCCATCCTCCTACAGAAGAGAAAGTGAAGAGCATAATGCAGGCACTCAACAACAATCACTGAGAGAAGACTCCCTAGTGACTGAACTGTAAAAGCCATTGGAGAGAAAGTAAGTAACAGGTTAATATCTTGAAGAATATTTGATAGAAAGAGTGACTACTAATGGACTGGGCATCACCCCTAATCCATCCCTTACACAAGGAGGGTGATTGCCCAAAGCCTTACTAAACAGAGCTGATCAACTGGATCCACAAGTGAGGGAACATTGAATGGATCCTACACCTGAAGTCAATCCTAAGATGGGCTAAGAGAGCTGGAAAAGGCATGTCATCTTTGTGGACTTCCAGATGGGATTTGATTCAGTTGGAGGACCTACGCTTGTGAGAATTCTGCAGGAAATAGGAACAGACCACAATACCTACAGCCTTATCCAACAGTCCCTGAGTAATACCAGGTCACAGGTAAAGTTCAGAGTGATGGTCTCAGAAATATGAAACAAAGACAGGAGTAATTCTGGGGATAGACTCTCACAGTTACTTTCCAAATACACTTTACAGAAGGTCACAAGAGTGTGGCAAAAATAAGAGGATAAACAGAAGTTTCCAAATGGTCTGTACCTGGAAAACAAATACGAGAGAGAAGGGAACAGAAGTGGCTCAAAATACTCACACATCAGGCTGCTAAAGTGGAGCAGAAGTATCACTAGAAAAAACTAAATTCTTCACTCTCAACAGTGATCCCCCATGAACTACAATTGGAGTAGGGCAAGATCAAGAAACTCATAGGTTTAAGTATCAAAGAGAATGGCTGTGAATCTATCTCTCTGAAGTGGCAGCACAAACACAACAAATCAAAAAGCTGGAGCTAGCATATCAACTGACTAAGAACATCTACAATAAGAAATTCTCACATAGCACCAAATTTCAGCACTACCATGTAGTTATCCCCACAGATGCCCTTTATGCCACTAAATGTCTCCATTCCAATGGTGTAGAAAAGTGCAAGCAAACTGATGGGGAAGGGAGGAGGGGTATAGGAGAAAGGTATTAGGCCTAATTAAAGAAGTTATCTTCTGTTTTAAGAGCTTCATTTCAAAATTATTGAAACCTCGGAAGTGTGTCCAACACTAATGGCAAAAATTTGCCTCAGTTGTTGATTGGTGGAGGCCCTTATCTGTTACTATTCTGAGGCAGCTTTTTGGAAAAAGAACACTATCAATTTTCCCAATCAGTGTTTAAAAGACATGTGTGCCCTTTCTGCATAATGGGAACCCCTACTTTCAGCTAAAACAGATCAAAACAAGATTAATGTGCTTCAAACATTTCCAAAGACCGAGAGTGCCTACAAGACCCGCCTGAAAGTGATGACATTAAACAAATTTTCAAATAATGTGCCAAAAATAAATCACCAGGTCTTGATGGCATCCCCACTGAATTTTATCAGAGTTTGGGACATTATTGGAACTACTTTTACAGAGAATGTGAATCAAGTTTTTACTGCTGTCCAAATTTCTGGAAAATTCCTCAAAGGGAGTAATTGTGTTCATACTAAATAAAATTTCTAGTCACAGAGTAGGAGATCGTTGCCCAATAATGCTTCTAATTGTAGACTACAAAATCGTTGCAAAGTACATCATATCAAAATTAAAACCTGTCATGCCTAAATAATCAGTCCATAGAGTACCATGAAAGAACATTTTGTAAGCCATTCGTTGGTATATACATGTGACAGCACATGCAGCAACAGAACATTTGTCATCAGCATTAAAAGCTATGACCAAGATTTTTAACATGTCCAAACAAACGGCAGGGCAATTAGCTGGAGTTTGATTGCAGACTTCGAGAGCATCAGTTCTGAGTTATAGAAAGATGATACTTACCCTGCATTCTGTGATTAATAACAGTGTGTAAAAATAAACTGTTATGTGCAGATAATTTTTGATTCCTGCCACTGGCCATTACAATTTCTCTCCTTCCTTGTTTGTGTCCATTCCACACACTGTCTTTTACTGTAGGATGATAGCCAAAAACCAAGTCTGACAGAGATTCATTTACCACAGTAGGGCTTTGTGCATTGTTCCACTGTGATGACATGTTGGAACTTAGTTTTAACTGTCCACAAAAAGCAGACATCTGGAACAGCACAACCAGAATGACAGCACTCATACATCGAATGAGTCAGGCACATGTTTTACCTCATACAGTGCTTACCCCTGGGTTGTATCCTTGTTCAGATTCAAAAACAAATGCTAATATGTGGATCCTTGTTCATGCAGTTCATGCAATCATAGAAAGCCATATAACAGACTCAACAGATTATCCTTCTTTCCTCTAGAAAAGGTATCAAAAGAGACTACCAAAAAACAACCTACGAAAAAACTTTCAAATCTACCTATGGATACTATTAGAGAATGAATTTCAGGAGCTTTTAAGAGTTTATGAGAAGAAACAGAGAAAAACAAAAATGAGTAGAAAACAGATTGAAATATTTCTTTTATTCTTAATTAGTTTCATCGTTAAAAATGTTATATTTTATTCCAGTTTACTTAATTCCACATATTTAAATTTCCTTTCAGTTAACTTTTATTTCAGTTTCATTCCTTCTGTTTTAACTTCACACTTGGTCTGTTTTTTAATTTGATTACTGTTTTTTCTTTGCCTTTGATTGTATACAAGTATCCTCCAAATGAGGCATTTGTCTCATGAACAGCAAGAGTCCAGTCTCAATGATATCTCCTGCCTACCTAGTATTCTTATTCTATACACAAAGACCGTTCAATAAGTAATGCGACATGTTTATTTCTGAAAGCAGGCTGGTTTTATTTAGGATTTCAATACACAACATTATTAGCCACTCTTTTGGCTATGGAACCCTAATTTTCAACTTAACCTCCATTCAATGCAACAGCCTTATGCCACCTTACTGGGAGGGCCTGTATTTGTCAACATTAGAGCCAATGTCTCGCTGCATCAATAACCTCCTCATCATCCATGCACTGCTTCTCACAGAGGATATCTTTCACTGGGCCAAAGAGATGAAAGTCAAAAGGTTTGAATTCCAGGCTGTAGGATAGATGAGGAAGAACAGTCAAATGAAGTTTTATGAGCTCCTATTGGGTGCACAAACATGTGTGAGGCCTTGCATTGTCATGGAAAAGCAGAGGTTCATTTGCATTTTTGTGGTTACCAACACACTGAAATCGTTTCTTCAGTATCTTGAGGGTAGTATAATACATTTCAGAGTTAATCACTACACCACGAGGGCCGACATCAAACAAAATAACTCCTTCAGATCCCAGAAGACCATTGCCAGGATTTCACCCACTGAGGTAGCAGACTTCCTTGGAGGAGAGGTGGTGTGGTGCCACTCAATGGATTGCCGTTTTGTTTCTGAATCGGAGTGATGAACCCGTATTTCATTGGTTGTGATGATTTTCTACAAAAAATTGTCATTATCAGCCTCCTAATGCACAAGCAACTCCAATTTCATTGCTCTTATGGTCCTCTGTTAGGTGGTGAGGGACCCAGAGAGCATACACCTTCAAGTACCCCAACTGGTGGACAACTGTGTGAGCACCACCAACAGAGGCATCCAGCTTTGCATTGAGGTGTTTGATTGTGATTTGTTGATCGCATTAAATGCGAATGTCTGCACATTCCATCTCTGCAGTGGTAATAGCTGTGTGTGACATGCCAGTACGTGGGAGATGAGGCAGATCTACATCTA
The DNA here is from genome assembly GCF_023864275.1 of Schistocerca cancellata. NCBI lineage: Eukaryota > Metazoa > Arthropoda > Insecta > Orthoptera > Acrididae > Schistocerca > Schistocerca cancellata. The sequence continues at coordinate 402,715,420 of NC_064631.1, forward strand.
CATCTTCACAGATATTCCACAAGTCACCACATGGCGCATGGTGGAGGGTACTCTGCACCAATACTAGTCATTTGCTTTCTCGTTCCATTCGCAAATAGAGAAAAGGACAAACAACTGTCTGCACCTCCGTATGAGCCCTAATTTCTGATATCTTATCTTTGTGGTCCTTACGCACTATATATGTTGGCGCAGTAGAATTGTTTGGCAGACAGCATCTCTAAACTTCTCAATAGTGTTTCTCAAAAAGAACGTCGCCAACCCTCCAAGGATTCCTGTTTGAGATTGCAAAACGTCTCCGTAACACTTATGTGTTGTTCGAATCTACCTGTAACAAATCTAGCATCCCATCTCTGAACTACTTCAATGTCTTTCTTCAATCAGACCTGTTATGTAACCTGTCTGAAACTTGATTCTTGGTTCTCCATTACAGGCCCCATTTTGAAGGCAATGTATAACGCCATCACCTATTGAAACTTCATAGAAGTAGAGGGGCTGAAACAGGAATATTCCACGATATTCCACAACAAAACCTGCACTTTATTTTCAACCGAAAATGACCAAGAAAAAATGTGTTTCATTACTTACTAAATGCTCCTCGTATACATAATCAAAAAACCATATACCAGCGTATTGAAGTACAATTAAAAAAACCAGTGTGGCATCAAAGACCAGAAATGGAAAAGTCTGTGGTTTGAATCTCCCTTATTACAATTTGTTTTACTTTTATTTAAATTTTATGTTTTTTGTCAACTGGAAATTATAATAAATATTGAACCATAATTTTCTAATGAAAATAAAACATTTTATTTTCATGATGGATCAAATGAAACAAATTACAATTTAATACAGACAAGAGTGAAATTCGTTCTGGAGTATTATTGATCTAAATAAGTCATTTCACATGTCTGCATCAAATTTTAATTTGTTTCATACGACCCATTGCTGAAAATAAAAAGTTATTTTCACTAGAAAATTCATCATTCATTATATCTTTATTATAATTTTCACTTGACAAAAGTGTAGAATTTAACTAAAAGTAAAAAAAAATATTGTTGTATACTGTAGGAGATTCGAATCATATACTCTTCTTTTTCAGCCTTTGAAGCTACACATGAATCCACAAATGTGGACGAAATATCTTTTGAATGTTTTACAATAAACAGTGGTCAGAATTCATCTCATTTTTAGAGGAAACTTTTTCGAGTTTTCCCTTTTTAAAATAGTGTAGAATTGCTTTAGAAAACTGATGTCTGAGCACAGACTTTCAAATCTTGAAAACAGACATACAGAAAATCGAATGGGGGCAGTCCGTCAGTGCCCTAGTCAGACAAAAGCTCGTATATAAGCTCACAAATGTAACCTCTGTAGAATCAGATGCCTCAAATTTGGAATATTATTAAAAGAGAAACAGGTCAACCAAGAGCAGAGGAAGACAGTATTACCATCAAATTGAATGAAAGCTTTACGAACAAAAAGTCACAAGTTGAAAATATTTTTAATAATCATTTTCTAAATGTTGTGGATATAGTAGGATCCAGGTGTTCATTAAAAGATGCTAGGCTGTTAATGGAAGAGGCCATACCTATGCAATTTGATACAATTGAAATCTCACCCACTTCTCCCTCTGAAATTAAGAAAATAATAAACTTGCTTAAAAGCAAAAACTCACATGGAATTGATGGCATTTCCAGCAAAATACTAAAAGCTTGTTCTCAACAGATAAGTAAGATTCTCAGCCACCTGTGTAATAGCTCTCTGGAACAGGGCAGTTTCCCTGATAGACTGAAATATGCTATTGTTATACCTTTGCATAAAAAGGGGGATAGATCTGATGTCAACAATTACCGTCCAATCTCCCTTCTAACAGCTTTATCCAAAATTTTTGAAAAAGTAATGTATTCAAGAGTAGCTTCACATATCTGTAAAAATGAAGTACTAACAAAATGTCAGTTTGGTTTCCAGAAAGGTTTTTCAACAGAAAATGCCATATATGCTTTCACCAGTCAAATTTTGAATGATCTGAATAACCGAAAACCACCCATTGGGATTTTTTGTGATCTCTCAAAGGCTTTTGATTGTGTAAATCATGAAATTCTGCTAGACAAGCTCAAGTATTGTGGCATGAGTGGGACAGTGCACAAATGGTTTAATTCGTACCTAACTGGAAGAGTGCAGAAAGTTGAAATAAGTAGTTCTCGTAACATGCAAAGATCAGCACATTCCTCAAACTGGGGAACTATCAAGAATGGGGTTCCACAAGGGTCAGTCTTGGGTCCTTTGTTGTTCTTATTATATATTAATGACTTGCCATTCTACATTCATGAAGAGGCAAAGTTAGTTCTCTTTGCTGATGATACAAGTATAGTAATCACACCTGAGAAACAAGAATTATCTGATGAAATTGTCAATACTGTCTTTCAGAAAATTACTAAGTGGTTCCTTGTAAACGGACTCTCACTGAATTTTGATAAGACACAGTACATACAGTTCCGTACAGTGAATGGTATGACGCCATTAGTAAATATAGACCTTAATCAGAAGCATATAGCTAAGGTAGAATGTTCCAAATTTTTAGGTATGTCCATTGATGAGAGATTAAATTGGAAGAAACACATTGATGATCTGCTGAAACGTTTGAGTTCAGCTACTTATGCAATAAGGGTCATTGCAAATTTTGGTGATAAACATCTTAGTAAATTAGCTTACTACGCCTATTTTCACTCATTGCTTTCATATGGCATCATATTTTGGGGTAATTCATCACTGAGGAATAAAGTATTTATTGCACAAAAGCGTGTAATCAGAATAATAGCTGGAGTCCACCCAAGATCATCCTGCAGACATTTATTTAAGGATCTAGGGATATTCACAGTAGCTTCTCAGTATATATACTCTCTTATGAAATTTGTTATTAACAACCAAACCCAATTCAAAAGTAATAGCAGTGTGCATAACTACAATACTAGGAGAAAGGACGATCTTCACTATTCAAGATTAAATCTAACTTTGGCACAGAAAGGGGTGAATTATACTGGCACTAAAGTCTTTGGTCACTTACCAAATAGTATCAAAAGTCTGACAGATAACCAACAAGTATTTAAGAAGAAATTAAAAGAATTTCTGAATGACAACTCCTTCTACTCCATAGAGGAATTTTTAGATATAAATTAAGAAAAAAAAATTATTAAAAAATAAAAAAAATAAAAATAAAAAATAAAGAAAATAAAAAAACACACAAAAAATAAAGTTGTTATATTAACTTAAGTATGTTGTTAAATTAACCTAATTATGTCATGTATTGGAAAATTCGACTCGTTCCACATCATTACGAAATATCGTATTCATGATCCATGGAACTAGTATTAATCTAATCTAATCTAATCTAATCAAAAGATTGCAAACACATACACAGTGTGCAACAAATCCAACGTTAACTTAGTTTCACAACTTTTGGAAAGAACTATCAGAGCTTAAGAATGCTTTGCTGAGTGTGACATCTACGGACAATGCCATGTACCTTTTTAGCGTCGTCATTGTTGTGATATCATGAGCCACAACCCCTGAAAACTCAGGATTTAACATTGAGTACTACGTACTTATAGATTGTAAAGATTGAGTCATTTTTACCGTTTACAAATCGTATTTGCAGTCATTTTTTCCAAACGTTGGCAGGTTCACACATCCAAAGTAAACAGAACAATCAATAGCTTCCAAAATTGCAGCGAATATACCAGTTGAAGATATTAACAAGCTGTGTTGTCTTCGATATAGAGTGCACACATCATAATGGCGTCACACCTCCATGCACCTGACTTTACCAGAGTGCAACCATACTCATCCTTCTGCAATAGCATATAAATTGACCGGTAAATGAGCTGCACATGACATTTTAGAGACCTTTTTCTCAAATTTTTCTGGCTAGTGTGCTTCACAACTTTTAGGGTGGACACACTTAACCCAGATAGTCCTGAGTTATTTGTTTTTCAAAATTGATTTATATCTTATCTACAGTCATTCACAAGGTTGTAAGGAAGAAAGTAAAAACAATTTTGAGTATTTATTTTTATTTAGTATTTCCAAAAATGGGCGTCCTTCCAGAAGGACATCAGGACAATAAGGGAACATGTTTTTAAAGTATACAGCATTGCACAATTAACTTGTTTTGGCTTTTATACTTTCAAATAAATATAAATACATTTGAATTATGGGCTAAAACAACTAATAAATACAAAAAAACAAAGAAAATAACCTATACACATATTTTATACACTAGTATGATAAGACAAAAAGCAACAAACATGAAGTGGTTCGTCACATTTTATGCACATAGTAGTAGTTTTTTTGTGGCAACTTCGACAATTCAGCTGCTTCTTCTCTTTTGTTATCTCGTCCGTTGGTAATTCAGCAACATAATGTTCTCTTTCATCAAATCTAGAATCTAGTTTTGCCCTTTTACTAGGACGTCCTCTGCTGGTAGTGACTCTTTTGTTACTTTCAAGAATTGCAGTGACAATTAGAAGACGAAATGTCAGATGATCTATGGGTTCTTCGTTGTGCTTGTAAAGATCCCAGGCAGTTTGCTCTGCAATGTCTATAAAATGTGCAATGCTCGGGAAATACCATTTTCCCTCTTATAGAGCATCTATATAGGGATACATTTTGGTCAGCTCGATCTATGCCTCCCATTTAAGTATTGTAGGAGTGTAATAAGTTAGGTTGAGGCACGCTAATCCTTTTCTTTTGTTCCCTGGAAAATCTTGCTACAGAGCATAGTGGTTGCACTCTGACAAAGTTGGTGGCTACAATAACAACACTGTTGTCATTCCAACGTACAATGGAAATCCTGGATGCTGAGTCAGAACAAACTTCATATGATTCTTTATTTTCTTTTATCATTTTACCTACAGAAGATAGAGTACAATTCTTAACTTTGTTTCCTATTATTATTCCTGTTGCTTCCACACCCCTCTCTTTTAGGTCATGTAGTAGTTCAACGCTGGTAAAGAGGTTATCAATGTATATTCGATATGGAACATGTGGAAGTAACTGGTCAACATAAGTCATTACCACACTGTACCCCTTACCTTTCGTTTCATAATCCTTACTACACGTGCTAGCTACTTGGCAGGGTTCGAGCCAAACAATACATCCACCACTTGTGCCTCCACACCAAAATGTGAATCCGCATCTGCTTGGTTTCCATTTTATGAATTGTTTGCACCCGTGACCCCCGAAGTATGGGACCATCAATTCATTGTCAGAATGATGGCGCACGTGAGTAGCATTGTTTGAATCTATCATTCAGCATACACAGTAATGGGCGGATTTTCCCAAAATGGTCTTATTTATCTAAATTGTTATTGTTGCATACATGAAAATTGGAAAAGATAAAGTCAAATCGATCTCTGCACATGGCATTTGTTACGAGATTGTTGATGGTCTTTCTGCGTGACACTGTTTCATATCCACTTAGCAGAAGTATTGCAATAAACACCAACATCTAGTCTTCTGAACAATCACTTAGTCTATTTCTCTTGGCTGCGTACTGATTTGTGTAAGTGACCATCATTTGAAGCACTTCATTATCAAAAAACTGTTGGAAATATTCAAGCAGTGTTCGCCCTTTCTTCATTGCAACTGTGAACATTAGAGGTCATACAGGTGTTGGATTAACTATTTCACCACTTTTCCAGTTATATTTCTTAAGGTTTAGAACTTTATTCTTTGATAGCCTTGCTGCTTTTGTTTGTGATGATTGTTGTTATTGTTGCTGTTTTTGTACTGCTGGAGGGTCCTGAAACAACGTCAGAGGTAAATGATTGTTTCCTTGTTGCATTCACAGCATTACCATCGGTATAAATGGCCAAATCACAAAGCGCAGTAGCACTGAGCTGACTTGCTGGTAATTTATCTACACTTGGATTTTCTTCAGCACCCGAATCTTCATCTGTTACGTCATCAGTTGAATTTAGAAGAGGGTGTAATGTTACATTCACACCAGTATTAGGTATTTCCTCATCTTTTGATTCTAATATGTCTAAAAGTTCCGTCAGTGTACATCGTTTTCTGTGAATACAAAATGACAGCATATTACCCTGACGTCCTGGAAGGATGGTTGAAAAGATTACTGAATTACAACTGACGAAAACGTTCAATCGTAATATGAACCCATAAATAACATAGGTTAATTCTTTAAGATATTATATGACAAGTTTCAGAATTATTGACGATATATGAAAGAAAATATACATACCCATCGATGTCAAGGTCAGTCAGTTCGTCCATGGTAAAATCGGCCCTATTTTCAAGACACAGTTTCTCACTCACTATGAACGACAGTGTCAAACTGACTATCGCAGCGCGCAACTGACTCTGCCTACTTCATATAACAATGCGTCACAGTCCGTTGCAACAATGCGTTATTCGCAAAATAAGGAGGACGTCAGGATTATCTGGGTTTGGTATACTACCAACCTGCGACGTCCCTCACAAATCAAGCTAGTCAATAATGCGTTGGTCCACCTCTGGCCCTTATACCTTGTACACACTAGTATATGAGGGTTGGAACTGAAATAGTGGCAACTATTTATTCAACACTGATACAAAAGAGTTACATGTTTGCACCTGTTACTGTCCTTAAAAATAGTCACCAGCGTTGTGTAGAACCCGTTGCCAGTTATGTGGAAGGCGTAGTATACCATTAGCAGAGCCTGTTCTGTTGATGGTGCGAATGGAGCGGTCTACTGCCTGTCGAATCCCTGGAACAGTTCTGAAGCGAATACCACGAAGTGGTTCCTTCATCTTCAGAATCAAACCAAAGTCACAACCCAGATAGCACAGTAAGCCGGTTTCAAACTTGTTTCCAGCTGTAAAGTTCAAGTATATAAGCTTGATCAAAGCTGGAATATTCAAGCCTGTTAGCTGGATTCAAGCTTGAAACAAACATCAAAGTTGGCAGAGTTCAAGCTATATTTCAAGCTTGACTTATCAAGCTTCGCTCCAGCTGTATCTACACACGTGGAATACAGCCTGGTATTTACAGCTTGTTTTAAGCTATATAAATATTAATCTGAATTTATTGAACCTAATTAATTACGTTACGTAATATTTAACATTTGTAACATTAACGTACCGAACTGTTTTCTAGTATAAAACAAACTTGTCAACAAACCACAACCATTAACGCGCGTCACAAAGGTAAAATGGCCATAAACATAGCAAGGCTCAGAAAAGTAAATAAAATAAGATAAAACAGAACTGGAGACAGCCACACTCAAACCAAATTCCGCGCCGTCATGACGTCACACACGACAACACCCTTACGTCACGGCTTATAAACGCTTGTGGCGCTTCCCGTGGACGTCTATGGAAGCTATGCTGCGCGCGCATCTGCTGTACAGCCTTCCAGGGAAATTATAGTTTATTTCAAGCTTGGGAAAATTATTTTAATTCAAGCTAAATTTTTACAGCTTGATGTAAACTGTGTAACAGGTTGATTTTTCAATCTTGAATTCTCAACTGAACCTAAACTCAATACCCACCTTGAAACAAGCTGTGTAACAGGTTGATTTTTCAATCTTGAATTTTCAACTGAACGTAAACTCAATATCCACCTTGAAATAAGCTTGAGTGCTAGCTGGGAAGGACTAAAGTCCGGGGAGTATGGTGGATGATACAGTAGTTCCCAGTCCCGTCGACCGAACAGAGCAGCCACAGCTTGCGCTGTATGCTCCCATGCATTGTCGCGCAAAATGATGGGTGCGTTGTGCAGGAAGTGTCGCCCGCTTCTTTCGCAAAGCATGATGGGTCGCCGCGAAAGTTGAAACTGTGACAGAGCCCCAGTATGGTGAAAGTTATGGTGATTCTTGTGTACGACTGTCATGGTGTTATCGTAACGCATTACGTTCTTCCACGGCAGACCGTCAATGCTCAGTATTACTGTTCTTTTTGGAGCACCACCTGCGACCAACTTTGCGAAAGAAGCGGCGACGCTTTCTGGGCAACCCTTCCATCATTTTGCATGACAATGCGAGGGCGCATACAGCGCAGGCTGTGACTGCTCTGTTCGGTTGACATGACTGGGAAGTACTGTACAATCCACCATAGTCCCCAGACTTAAATCCTTGTGACTTTGTTTTGATTCTGAAGATGAAGGAACCACTTCGTGGCATTCGCTTCAGAACTGTTCCAGAGATTCGACAGGCAGTATACCACTTCATTAGCACCATCAACAGAACAGACTCTGCTAACGGTGTACTACGCCTTCCACATCGCTGGTGGTTCTACACAACGCTGGTGACTGCTTTGAAGGACAGTAACAGGTGCAAACATGCAACTCTTTTGTATGGGTTGTGAATAAATAGTTGCCACTATTTAAATTCCAACCCTCGTACAAAGCCGAGCTATTTTTGTATGCAGACAGTGTCTACAGACAATCGAGCTATTTTGTAAACAGGGTGATTTTTTCCACTGTGTACAAACTCTTGGACTGATTCATGACAGGCTATGGAACAAAAAAGGTCTAATGAAGTCATGTCAGGAAATGCGTGGTTTCCATGCTAGAAACCATTTATTCAACTGTACTTCGTTACGGAGACTGTGGCCTAATACGCGCTTTACCATGCAGCCCTAGTTATAGTGTGCATGGTTTCCTACTAGAGGGTGGAACTGCTCCTCATATGTCATGCCCTAGCGCCCTCTCCTGCCACAGTAACTGGTAATGTTGTGTCCGATTCACATGTTTTTCTGACTCACTTCGTAGTGGATGTGATACAGCGTTTTGTACACGATGGTTCCATGTCCGAATCGAGAGCATGCCGACATGATGTTTACTTACAGAAATTCAAATGGAAACTGGATGCAGGCAGCAAGGTTGTGTCAAGGTACACATCCCTGCCGACAACAACCAAAGCATCCAATGTTTGCAACAGTGTTTCGCCGTTCGTCTGAGACAGTCGTTTCAGGAAGCAGGAAATCATGAAGGATCTACTCGAAATATTCGGACACCAGACTTGGAGACAGTTGAGCCGCCAGTACAGGGTAAGCCAGACGACCGTTTGTCATTCTCCATGACAATTGTTCCTACACTTATCACTTACAGCGTTTGCAGGGCTTACTAGCCACAGATTTTCCACACTGGGAGCGGTTTTTTTACTGGTTTCTTCACCAGGCAACCAAAGATTCCGGGTTTTGTGTCATCCGTTCTATTCACAGATGAGACCACCTTTACGCAACTTTCATAGCAATCACGGTGGAAAGAACCACCCTTATAGACAACTGAGTGACATTTCTTGTCTATAACACGCTCTTGCAACAAAATTACAGACCTTTTGGCTCTTATTTGAAATGGGAGACATGAAGACAATTCGTAGAAAACTGCGAAACATTTCGTAACATGAACGTGTTGGTAGGCATGATATTCAGTTATCCTCTTTAGAGCGTGAAAAACGCTTCGTCGTTTTTTTTTTATTATTTTTGTTTTTCTTATTGTTAAACTTCACTTATCAAGGTGTGGCCAACGGAAAAAGTGTTGCAGATGACTGAAGAGTTTCACGTGGTATCATGTTTGTGGGACTTTAACGTTTCCAAATAAAAAAAATCGCAACAAGAAGTAGCTGGTTATCGAAGAGCCGGCCTAAAAATTTTAAGTATCAGTGAGTAATGCTGAAAAAATCATGTGCTTCTACTTTCATAGTCGAAAGAAAATTACAGCCGAAACGAGGCTCCTCCGCAAACAGTTCATGTTTCGACCTACGTCTCCTTTTTTGATTTCTTTCACTATCCATTATTATCGCCGCCCAAGCTGCGATGCTAACAAGATCAGCCATACGTAGCAAATATCGAGGAACAAGGCATTCAAGTGTGTACACGAAACAAAATACCTAGGCGGTTTATACACATCGTCTAGCTACATTTCTATAAACAATCCCTCTACAATATCTGTAGACAGTCGCTCCATTTTCTATTAAAAAAAATGGTTCAAATGGCTCTGAGCACTATGGGACTTACCTTCTAAGGTCATCAGTCCCCTAGAACTTAGAACTACTTAAACCTAACTAACCTAAGGACATCACACGCATCCATGCCCGAGGCAGGATTCGAACCTGCGACCGTGGCGATCGCGCGGTTCCAGATAGCGCCTAGCACCGCTCGGCCGGCTTTTTTATACAAGTGTGTAGCCTACTCACCTTTACGCAAACAGTTATTCGGTTTGGCATTTATTTTTAAGAGTTGTTGGATGTTCTCCTGAGGGATATCTATTGGAATTTTGCGCAGCTGAATAAGTATTAAGGAGAAAAGGGACATCTTACTAATAACTAAATTTGCACACTCAAGAACAAAACAAGATTCCAGTGAACACAACACAATAATCAAAGAGTGTTAGGCAATGCCAAAGAGGTCTATTTTACACAGTGCACTTTGCTCCATCACACACGAAATATATTGTTCACACAATTCCAACACCCCTTCTTGAACTTATATTTTGTGTGTTGCTTCCACAAGATAAACCAAATAGTCCCACAATCTTCTCAAACTTCTCCCTTTCCAAGGGTTTGGTCAGAAGGTCAGCTAACATGTCTTCTGTACGCAGATAGTCCACGGCAATGTTCTGTTGTTCTACGTGGTCCCGAATGAAATGGTGCCGTATATCAATATGCTTTGTCCTAGCACTAGTAACATCATTTTTAGCTAGGTTTATGGCTCCTTTATTGTCACAGAAGATGGTTGTAGGTTCCTCAATTAAATTGGGATCTATTTCACTTATTAATGTTCGTAGCCATAATGCTTCCTGTGTGGTGTAGGATAGTGCCATATACTCGGCCTCTACGGTGCTCAATGCAACAGTTTTTTGCTTTTGACATGACCATGATGTGAGGCCCCCCATTAATTTAAAACAGCAGCCAGTGGTGGAGTATCTGTCTCCCAATTCACTCCCCCAGTCCGCATCGCTATATCCCTCTAGTTTTGCGTTACCATCTCTATGGTATTTTAGCTCATAGTTTGAGGTTCCTCTTAGGTATCGGAATATCCTCTTTACAGCTTTCCAGTGCTTTTCCTTTGGGTCTCTGCAATATCTGCTCACTGCATTGGTGGCAAAAGCAATGTCGGGTCGTGATGTTTGAGACAAATATAACAGACTCCCTACTGCTTCTAAATAAGGAACATTCTTGTCACATTCCACATCAGTCTCATTTACACTTAACTTCACTCCTACTTCCATTGGAGTACTTATGGGTTTGCAATCACTCATGCCAAACTTCTTTAATATTTTTTCCGTGTATGATGATTGACTTATGCTCAATTCTTGTCTTTCTTCATCCTTAGTAATTTGCATACCTAAATAACGTTTAACTTCTCCCAAATCATGCACCTTAAACTTGGTTTGCAGCTGTTTCTTGAAAATTCTCATTTGGCCTTCACTTTCGGTCAGGATAAAGAAATCGTCCACCCATATCGCCATTATTATTATTTCTTCTTTTCTCCCTTTACTCCCTTTATAGTAAATGCTGGGATCTGCCTTGGATTGCTTCATATTCATATTTATTAGAGTTTCATGTAGACATCGATTCCAGCAACGTCCACTTTGTTTAAGTCCATAAATACTTTTTCTCAAACGCCAAATCTTTTTACTTTCTGACCTGGTTTTTATGGCTTCCCTTGGTGGAATGACATATATCTCCTCCTCCAATTTCCCATTTAAATATGCCGTTTTAACATCCATATGATGAATTATTAAATTTCGTTTTACTGCCAAGGCTAAAAGATATCTCAATGATGCATACTTGACTACAGGTGAAAAAGTTTCTTCGTAATCTACCCCTTGTTTTTGTGAATATCCTTTTACCACAAGTCTTGCTTTGTATTTTGGTGATGAGCTTTCAGGGTTCTTCAAATTGAATACCCATCTTGCTTGCAGTGGTTTCTTATCTCCTGGCATATCTACCCATTCAAAGGTTTCGTTTTGATATAAAGATTCTAATTCTCTCTTCATCGCTTCTTTCCATTCTTGAGAGTTTGGGCCACTCATTGCTTCTTCTGCTGTTCTTGGCTCATCATTAAAGCACTGTGCTGTATACATCTCAAAATCCGGATATTCCTTCGGTTTTGGTACACGAGAAGAACGCCTTACATTAGTTTCTTCATGTTTTTCATCCTCTAACTCATTGTCATCATAAATTGCTTCCATTTGTCCTTGGCTGTCGTCTTCCTCTTCTTCACTTCCTATTTCCTCACACAAGGTTTCACCTTCTGAACTGGGTGCAGTTGACTTAGTGGTTTTGCTCTCTTCTGAGTCCTTTCTATTTTCAAAGAATATTACATCTCTACTTGTGACAATCTCTTTAATCAATGGATCCATTAATCGGTAGCCCTATGAATTTTCACAATAGCCTACAAAAATATACTTTTTAGCTTTTGGATCCCACTTTCCTCTTAGCTGTTTTGGAATATGTGCCATTGCATCACACCCAAAAACCCTTATATTGCTTAGATCAGGTTTCTTTCCTACCCATATTTCATAAGGGGTTCTACTCTTTAATGCTTTTGTAGGTGATCTATTGTTCAAATATACAGCTGTTGACACTGCCTATGCCCAAAAATCTTTGGATAATTCAGCGTCAGTCATCATGCTCCTTGCTTTCTCAACAATGGTCCTATTAGCCCTCTCAGCAACCCCATTTTGAGATGGGCTGTACCTTATGGTAGTTTGATGCCTGATTCCCTTTTCTGCCAGAAGTTTCTTCAATTTCTGGTTAATATATTCTCTCCCATTATCAGACCTGATGATCTTGATCTTCTTTCCTGTCCATCTTTCAACCATATTGCAATATTCCTCAAAGATATCACTCACTTGGTCTTTAGAACTAAGGAAATAAACATGAGTATATCGTGAGTAATCATCAATAAACGTAAGAAAATAATTACTCCCACCTATGGATTCACACTCCATCGGACCACATACATCTGTGTGGATTAACTGTAAGACTTCTGTGGATTTACTCTTACTAGTCTTGAAGGGTAACCTTGCTTGTTTTCCCTTTATACATGTCTCACAAGGATCCTTGGACACACTAAAATTCTGTATTCCCTTTACCATATCCTTTATTATAGACATACTCTTTCTATTTAGATGTCCAAGCCTCCGGTGCCATAAAAAACCTTCTGCTGAATATACTGAATCACTAACATTTTTATGTTTACTGTCAATGATATCCAACTTAAAAATACCCCTTTCGTTACTTGCTGTAGCTATAACTTCACCACTTTCACTGATTACTCTTGCACCCTGCATGTCAAAGGTGACTGTATTTCCTTTCTTGACAATTTCCCCTACAGACAGCAGGTTAGTTGCCACATTTTTCACATAATGAACATTGTGTGCTGTAACCATATCTGATTCACCATTTACACTTACATGTAGATCTAGTTTCCCAGCCAGGTGACACTGGAGTTTGTTGCCATCAACAGTAGATATCCCCATATGAGTCTTATTTTTGGTGTCATAAAGAAGTGATTTATCTCTAACAATATGCACAGATGCACCTGAGTCTAAAATCCATTCCATATTACGGTTGCTCATCCCACCAAAAGAATAAAAACATGAGAGTGCTTTACCTTTGTTATTGGTCCTTCTCTCTGGGCTATCAGTAACATACCTCCTTCGCTGAGTGTCTGATCCTGGGCTTACTTTTTCTTTGCACTGAGACGCAATATGTCCCATCTTCTGACATTTATAGCACCTCACCGGTTTCTTCTTTTTGTTTTTTGAGTAGAGAGCAGACGCACCTTCCTTCTCCAATGTACAACAGCTTGGAGCACTCTTTACGTCCTGTAGGATTTTCACCTTAACACTGTCGCCTGTGATTGGTATACCCGAGCTTTCAAGTCCCATAATCATAGGTGCATACCTTTCGGGCAGTCCTGCCAAAAGCAATGTTCCTATCCATTCTTCAGCGATCTCGAATCCGATGTTTCTCAGTCGGTTCGACGTGGTTAATATTTTGTTAACGTATTCGTCTACACTCTTACATTTGTCCAGACGAGTAGTAATTAACTCGCGTAATAATCCTACTTTTCTCGTAAGACCACCATCCTCGAATGCACTTCGTAAATTGTCCCAGACTTCTTTCGCTGTAGCAGCTTTTTCAACGTGAACATAATTCACCGAATCAATCAGTAATATCAATTTTGATTTTGCTTTCCTATCCTTACTTGAATAATTCTGATCTGTGGATTCCATTGTCCCATCTACCACGTCCCATAGGTCGTCTAAACGTAAATACGCTTCTACTGCGAACTTCCAGGTTGCATAGTTTTCGCGACCTATAAGTCTTTCAATCTGTGGAATTTGTGCCGCACTCATTCTTAACGGTAACTTGCTTTTTATTGCCGTAAAGAACACCGAAAAATAATGCGGAAAAAAATTGCGATCGTCTTGTAAGGATCACTCGCACTTCACGTAAATTGGAACTTTTCCAATACTTTCTCCTTACTATTTTGTTGATATACTTATTCCAAATGCACGCTGGGCCCATAACCTATTGGAATTTTGCGCAGCTGAATAAGTATTAAGGAGAAAAGGGACATCTTACTAATAACTGTATTTGCACACTCAAGAACAAAACAAGATTCCAGTGAACACAACACAATAATCAAAGAGTGTTAGGCAATGCCAAAGAGGTCTATTTTACACAGTGCACTTTGCTCCATCACACACGAAATATATTGTTCACACAATTCCAACAATATCGTACTAAATTCTATCCCAATGGCGCGTTAGACAGTCAAAATCCCAAGCCGATTGTAGGGCTCTGCCCATAGTGATGCAAACATTCGCATTTGGGGAGAGATCCGGTGGACCTGCTGGCCAAGGTAGGGTTCGGCAAGCATGAAGACAAGCAGTAGAAACTATCGCGTTGTGCGAGAAGCATTCAAATGGGTTGAAAACACATAGCTACAGAGTTAAACTGTAGTTCCCGATCTTTCGTAGGAGAAACAATTTGATTAGATCTCAGACGACGCGATGGGGATATTGCCAGATCTCGTTCTTTTCCGTTTCGTTGGCGTCCTGTATGACTGCCACCGTTTGAAGTGCACTGTGGAATGTTTTGGCGTTCCGTTCCGTCAAATGTGAATCCACATTTTGGCTGGATTGAAATCCTATCTCGCGGTGGGCTTACAGTTCCGACAGATGACTGGCTACATAAAGCATCACAGTTTGAACTGATTTTAATGATTTTATCGTTTTAGAGAGTATTTCGAAGGAAAGAAATATAGTAAAAACATATCGCTGCTGTCCAAACTAAGTAAGCTGGTTTTTCACCGGAAATCATCCAGCGGTACGCTAGAACAAGACTTTCCATTCGCATGCGCTTCCTTAATATGAAGCTTAAAATGCAAAAGGCGGCAGCAACATATAAGCGAAAATCCTGGCAATGGCACTCTTCAGCCGCTACTAACATCTAAACAGGTAAACCAACAGTTTTAAAGAATTTCGTGGGAACTGATTGTAGTGATAAGTAGTTATTTGTGCTGATCAGCCACTCGCTCCGCCAGCCGCTCCCTCGCTTTGCAGTTTGCAGTTTGCTCTTATAGTGACGTCACCGCGCAAGTCACTCGCAGTCCTCTTCGCTTCGGGCCCAGCTCTGTTTTTAATAACCTTGAATCGACCTGTTGGGCTTTGTAAAATTCCTCTACAGAACGTCAACGATAACTTTATTCGAAGCTTATTTAGAATCGTCCCTCAGTGTGAGCATCAAGCGTTGCAGATCAAATAGCTAATAAAGACATTTCTGTAAAAGAAAGAAGTTTTGTCTTGCAATATTGGCTAACTTGCTAGAAAACAAAAGCGAAATGCCGAACTTGTGTATGTTTTGAAAATTTGTGTGTACGAAGTGTCAATAAGTGATAACTTTTGTAAAATTTTAGACTGTAATCGAGTAGTAATTATGGAATCATCGGATGAGGATGTCCCAGAATTGGTTCCAGCTGTTTTCCAGCCAGTGCCAGTAACAATAATAACTGGTTATCTAGGCGCAGGGAAAACAACACTTCTTAACTATATTTTAACAGAACAGCACGAAAAGAAGATTGCAGTAATTTTAAACGAGTTTGGGGAAGGTAAAACAAAAACACTATATGTAAATATATACATGTCACTATCTCGTATGATGGTTGTATAACCGTTTGATTATCACCTAACAACGCGTGAATCAGTCTAAGTACCTGGTGCAGATTTGGGTGGGGAAAGTCAATTAAGTATTATAGAACGTTTCAAAAGCCAGTCATGGGATTGGGATGATGCAGAGGGCAAATTTTCGTTAGACATCATTTCTACCTCGTGTAGAAACTTACAGAACCTCCACGCGTGTGAATGGTTCGTTGAGCATAATATAGAATGAAAATAAGGGAGTCATACAGGCTTACTCGTTTGCATTCCATTGATGTCCTTGTATCAGAAATATATCCGTGAATTCTACAGTTAAATTCTACTGTCTTTGAGTTCTTTCAAAGGATGCTGTGAAGCAATCGTTGTCAGTATTATTCCTTTTTATCAAAGTATCAGCATCGGAGCACTGTAGCAACTTCATTTTTAAATCATTGAAAAAATTACATATATCATACCAGGACACTGATACCAGTTGTGTAAGAACTCGTACAATATGGTATTAGTGACAGATAAAGATTTTGACTTGTTTTACTTGTTCAGTATGCCTCCTCTGTAAACGGTCTGTATTATTTAGCACTTCACATACTGATGCTATGGAGTAGGCTTACTGTGAAGTGCCATATCCCTATGTGACATATGAATACAGTATTTTAAGAATGATAAATGTACTTGACTGTTCAAGGTAACAGTGGGGTAAGAGTTAAGTAGGGCCATGTCTCTCCCTTTATTACAACCTTTGTTTTGCATTCACATGTGTTGGTTTCCCCAAACTGCAACCGTATTGTCACCTTGCAACATAATCTAGATCTCAGGTTATGCAACACATCAGTCTGTCACCACAGGCAAGATTGTGGTAAAAGTGGGGAGGGGGTTACTAGCCAGTGTAGATACCCATGATATAGTCATCAAGACGTTATCAACATATTTGGGGTTCCAAAATTAACACATCACATTATCATGTTTCTTTCTTGTTTTCTCAGCTGTCCCAGAGTTGGGGACTGTTCCATCTTCTCATCTGCTACAGGTCCAAGATTATTTTAGGAATGTGATTATAGAGAGGACCAATAATACCACATTTATGTCCTTTTTCAGTTTGTATTTTTCATGATCTGCACAGAAACCTTGCTCATTGGCAACAAGTTCTTCTGGAATGATCTTTCTTGTTATAAGATTTGGCAGACACTAAGGAGAAGGATACACATCCTTGGTTTGAGGTGGTGGTGGTTGGTGTGAGGTGCATTTAACAAGGAAAATCCTATTTGGCAAAGTGCACATGGTCATTATGGTCATTTTGGTAGATTGCACTGGCTGAAGCATGTTTGTGTTTGTCTTGCAACTGTAATAACCATACCTTCTTCAAACCTTTAGTTTTGACCAATCTAGTGTAGGCCTAAATATTGTTTTCTATTTTGTTTCCCTTCTGGCAGCTACATCCTTTTCTTTGATAATGTTTTTGCTTTTGCTATGCCCTTCTCTACATCTATACTCTGTGGACCACTGTGCAGTACATTGGAAAGGGTACGTCCCACTATACCAGCTATTAGGACTTTTTTCTGTTCCATTCATGTATGGAGTGTGGCAAAAATGATTGTTTAAATGCCTCTGTGTGTGCTTTAATTAATCTAATCTTATCCTCATGTTCCCAGTGGGAGTGGTATGTGGTGAGTTGAAGTATATTCATAGAGTCATCATTTAAAGCCGCTTCCTGAAACTTTGTTAGTAGACACTCTCCGAATAATTTCCCTCTCTCTTTAAGACTCTCATTTGTGCTGCCCTTCTTTGTATACATTCAATATCCCCTGTTAGTTCTCTTTGGTATGGGTCCCACACACATGAGCAAAACTCCGGGATGGATCACAAGGGGATTCGTAAGCAATCTCCTGTGTAGACTGATTGCATTTCCTTAGTATTATACCAATAAACCAAAGTCTGACATGTATATAATAGAGGGAAATATTCCACATGGAAAAATTATATATTCTAAAATTATATGTTCTAAGATTCTACAACAAATGTATGTTTGTGTTTGTTTGTGTGTCTATCAACATGCCAGCACTTTCATTTGGTAAGTTACATCATCTTTGTTTTTAGATATAAAGTCTGACATGTGCTTTATCTGTGACCGAGCCTATGTGATCATTCGACTTCATGTCCCAAACAAGGGTAACACGCAGGTATTTGTATGAGTTTGCTGATTCAAACTGTGACTCACTAATGTTATATTCCTAGGATACTACATTTTTCCATTTTGTGAAGTGCACAGTTTTACATTTTTGAACATTTAGAACAAGGTGCCAACCATTGCACAGCTTTGAAATCTTAAAATCAAAATCTGAGTAGATATTTGTACAGCTCCCCTCTGACTGTACTTCATTGTAGATAACAGCATCAGGTACGAAAAGTCTGAGGTTACTATTAATATTGTCCACAAGATCATTAATAAAGCCTACTGCATCTACTTAACTGCCTTGATCCATGGCTTTCCGGATGTCATGCAAGAAAAGTGCAAGTTGGGTTTCACATGATCTGTTTTTGAGAGTTCTGTTGAAGAAACCTCATTGTGTTTGAGCTCAGAATATGTTTTAAGATTCTACAAAAAATTTATGTTAATGATACTGGATGGTAGTTTTGTGTATCACTTCTGCTATCCTTGTAGATGACTGTCACCTGTGATTTCTCAGCACACATTTTTGTTTGAGGGATCTACGACAGATTGCAGTTAAGAGAGGGGCTCACTCAGTTGCAAATTGGGTATAGAATCTGACAAGGGTTCCATTGGCTTTGGGATTTTGTTCAGTTGTAGCGATTTCAGTTTTTTCTTAATATCAGTGAGACTAATATCTATTTCACTCATCTCTTCTTCTTCTTCTGTAGTGGTCAATCCAAGGATTGGTTTGCAACAGCTACAATGGCAGCTTGTCTCCATTCTGTGCGTCTTTCAGCTTTTCTCTTCATTTCTTTATAGGTGTCACATCCCACATCTTTCATGATTTGATCCATGTACCTCAGTCGTGGTCTTCCTCTTGGTCTTTTTCCCTCGACATATCCCTCTATGATTGTGTTCAGGAGACCTTTATGTCGTAATAGATGGCCTGTAAATTGCACTCTTCTTTTAACAATGAAACTCCGGAAGCTTCTCTTCTCACCTGCTCTTTCCAGAACCACTTCGTTGGTGACCTTGTCAATCCATTTTATTTTGAGCATGCGTCTATAGCACCACATTTCAAAAGAATTTAGCTTCTGCTGTTCCTCTGTCCCGAGAATCCATGTTTCACACCCATAGCATGCCACACTCCACACATATGATTTCAAAAATCTTTTCCTGGTTTCAAGGCTGATGCTCTTAGACGTTAATGTTTTTCTTCTTGTTAAAAGCAGCCTTTGCTTGAGCTATTCTACTTCTCACTTCTGCCTTGCTCCTTCCATCCCTGGTAATATTACTGCCCAGATAAGTAAATTTATCAACTTGTTCAAGCAGTTCATTGCCTACATGAACTTGGACTTTCACTTGATCTTCTTTGTCGCATGCCATTACTTTTGTTTTTGCTTTATTAATTCTCATATTATATTCTTCACCCATAACTTTATCCATTCTATTCAGTAGGACTACAAGATCTTCTTCACTTTCAGCCAGGACAGCTATATCATCGGCATATCTTATCATATCTATTCGTTGGCCATGAATTACTACACCTGTCTGTGAATTTTCCCTTACTTTTTTCAGCGCCTCTTCAATGTATACGTTAAAGATAACAGGGGATAGTGCGCAACCTTGTCGGACACCTTTCCTTATCTGCACCTCTTCTTGTTTTGTCCGTCCACGGATAACTGCTGTCTCGTTTTTGTACAGGTTCCATATCATTTTTCTATCTTTATGGTCTAGTCCTACTTTTTTGAGTACCTCAAACATCTTATCCCACTTAACATTATCAAAGGCTTTCTCTACATCTACAAAAGCTATGTATGTTTTCAGGTTCTTATCTAGTCGTTTCTCTATTATTAGTTTTAGAGCAAATATTGCTTCTCTGGTTCCTCTATCTTTCCGGAATCCAAACTGGTCTTCGGAGAGTGTAGCTTCGACTTTTTGTTCTATGCGTTTTAGGATAATTGAGGTTAATATTTTAGAGGCGTGAGTAACTAGGCTGAGTGTCCTATAATTTTCACATCTTGTAGCATTTGCCTTCTTTGGAATGGGGATCATAACGTTTTTCTCAAAGTCTGTAGGAATTTTACCCTGCTCGTACATGTTGAAAACAAGATTATACAACTCCTGATTCAGTTTTGCTCCTCCAGATTTCAGAAGTTCGGCTGGGATATTGTCTATACCAGGCGATTTGTTGTTTTTCAATTTTTTCAGAGCTAGTTCAAACTCTACCTTTAATATAGGTTCACCTATGTTGTGTGCATCTACTTCTGTTTCTTCTTCCATGATGTTTTCAGACAGGTCTGGTCCGCTGTACAGTTTTCCTATATATTGTTTCCATCTTCTTGCAACTTCATCATCGTCATCCAACATATTGCCATTTTCATCCATCACAGCCCTACACTTGTTTCTTCTGTCTCCAAAGCAATGTCTCACACATTTATAGGCCTTGTCGATATTTCCCTTGCTCATGTTGTCCT
The DNA here is from genome assembly GCF_023864275.1 of Schistocerca cancellata. Lineage (NCBI taxonomy): Eukaryota > Metazoa > Arthropoda > Insecta > Orthoptera > Acrididae > Schistocerca > Schistocerca cancellata. Next base: position 402,736,211 of record NC_064631.1, read on the forward strand.
CAACTGAAATACAGAGATCAACAAGGTATTTTTCTCTTGCTTGTTTTGCCTCTCTGTTGATTCTGTTTTTCAGACTCTTGTATTTCTCTTGGTCTTCCTTCTTCACAGAATTTTTTAATTTCCTTCTTTCTTCCATCATGTTTAGTAGGTCATTAGTGATCCATTCCTTCCTTTTCTCTGTCCTTTCTTTTCCTATTACTTTTTCTGCTGCTTCTAAAATACCAGTTTTTATTTTTTCCCAGCTGCTTTGGATGTCATTGCAGCCCTGTGTATTTGTTTTCTTGTCTGTTTCTAGTTGATAGTGCTTCAGTGTATTTTCGTTTTTCAGGTTTGTCAAATCCCATTTACATGTACTTCTTCTTTTAATGTTCTTGAACTTTAGTTCAGTCGTCATCATAACGAGTATGTGGTCACTTTCCACATCACAGCCTGGATATGATCTGCTGTCCTTAACTTGGTTTTTAAATCTTTGCTTCACTAATATGAAGTCAATTTGGTATCTGTTAATGTCACCAGGCATTTTCCAAGTATATCTTCTTCTTGGATGATGATTAAAGAAGGTATTTGTAATGCAAAGTTTATTTCTTTGGCAGAATTCTACAAGTTTATCCCCTCTTTCATTTCTTAATCCTAATCCAAAATTCCCTGCCACATCCTCTTCTTTACCTTCCCCAACAACGGCATTCATATCTCCCATGATGACAAGGTTTTCAGCTCTTCTGTGGTATGAGAATTAAGTTGGGCAATACTTCTGGGTTTTCCAGTGTAAAGGAACATTTGTGCCATTAACAGCCTTTACACATTATCAGAATTTCTGTGGGTTTTGTTAAAGATCATTTGACAGTATTATGCTATGGTAGTCATTCAAGGCTTCACACATTGCTCTCTTGACTGTCAAACACATTTCATTCAGCATCTTGCTATCTACAGCCCGGTGCTGTGTTTTGTACCTATTTTGCAGTAGTCTCTGTTTCTTTAGAAATTTCATTCTTTCTTGTGTCATACTTATCAAATTCCAGTACTTTGAACTTTCTAGTGACTCCCAGCTACAGATGGCATTTTACAACGGTTAGCTGCAGTTATAGAGTGATGTGTTACGTTCAAAGCTGTTTGTAAATGGTTTGAAAGATGAAGACTCATAGTTGTCTAATAACCTACTAACAAATTCATTACCTTATTAATCAGCAGGCTGTCTTTTTTTATTATTGTGAGAAATCAAGGACCAATTTAAATTAAATTCAAAATTAAAATCAGAGCTGAATATACTGATCCTAAAGACACAACAGGAATGCTTTCCTTATTTCCACAGTATTATTAATAAACCATTAATGTTAGCAAAAGGCAGTGAAAAAGCTTTTGTATGCTGATAAAAGAGGCAGTTGTGGTTGAGTTAATACTGAACATTTCATAGATGACTTTTTGTGGACTGTCATGTGGCCAATGAAAGTGCTAAACCAATGGTATGCATAGGAAAATGTCCCGACAGTGACTTACTTCCAGTAGGAATGGAAGAGAATATGACCAAGTAATGACTGTACAACTGGAAATAAGTTGTAAGATGGCTTTTGTACAGTTATCCCATTTGTAGTGTGTCAGTTTTAATATATTTGTAGTGTTTAAAATTGACATTGTTATTAATTTATTGTGCAATGATATTAATTTATAGTGTGATGATGCAGCTGTAAATGACAGGATGCGTAGAGCCTGCAGATGTGTTATGCTTTACAATTACAATATTATTGTGGTGCTGCGTTAAGTAGCTCATGGCCAAAACAAAAACTGTCACTTATAATGTAACCACACAACATGGAAAAACTCAATAGACTGCTGTTTGAAATCTGTTATCAATGAGTAATGTGATACATGCCTTTTTCAAGACACCTATAAATCTTTCTGCACAAGTTTGCTATATAATCTTTGGCTGCTTGTGGAACGAACATCATATCTCCCCTCGGTACTTGCCCATTGCTCGACTTTCTGGCGTCGAGGTCAGTTGTGACATGCTGCATTCCTTGTCTGCTTACAAATGTTTTTAGTGAGAGTATGTATCAGGATACTGTGAAGTGCAGTCAAAGTCCAGCCTGCTATTTCATTTGTTGTATACTGCCCACAATGCTGTGTTGCCTGAGGTGATACTAGATGTAAACCGTATTTTTCACACGAGAAGATATGTGAAGCCTGGTAACCAATGTAAGTAGCATGTGGTGTGTTATTTAGACACACAGGTGAAATCTAATGAACTGTTAGAGGGAAGAGAATTACCAAAAAAGAGTGAGGAAGTTAGAAGTCTGACTAGTCAATAACACTCCTTACCATCGCCAGAATAATGTATTACTTCTGGTTCAAATACTGATTTTCCAGAAGGTACAGAAGGGGGAGGCCAAACAATTATAAACAATAGCACACACATGAAATTGGCTTATAATTATCTGTTTGATATTACTGATCAGCAGAAATTGCTGTCGTGTAGTCATTTGAGTTGTCTGCATTCAGCATTGTTGGCTGATTATTCAAAACACTGAATGGGTGCTGGACCTCGGTATGAGACATTTATGAGTTCAACCCAAGAGATGACCCTGTCGAGGCAGACAATGAAGGCTTATTAATAAAGGGAATGAATTTTCTTTATGAGTCTGTGATCATTGTGAATATTTTCTGGAAAAAAAGTCTAGTTCGCTTACTAAAATTTCTTGATTTCTTACGATGTTTTGGCCACTGCCATCATCAGATATCAGCAATTGAGATGAAAGGAACATAATTAGAGACAGGCATTTGTTATACAACAACAAGCTAACAAGAGATAATAATTAATAAAGTTAAAAAATATTTTTAAAGATACACTCACCGGAAAGCTTAGAACTTATAAAAGAAAGTTCTGTGTCACTCCTGAAACCTGTACCTAAGTGGGTGCCAACTAATAGCTTAATTCAACATTTTTTTCAAATTCATAAGTTTTAGTTGATAGTTGGCGTTAGTGCTGGGGACATTACCTTTGAATTTTATATTATTACTTATATATGTGTATATTTTTTCTCCATACTTATAAAAAGACAACTTCACTGTAAAATATAAACATTCACAGACAGATTATAAAAAATGATTTAAATGAGTATAATTCCATACTTGTGCAATTAGCTTTTCAGAAGGTGCCAGTTACTTCTCTAAACAAGCCACAAGTATTCGTTTAAACTGCTACACAATAATATCTATGTAACAGCATCATGAGCTTTAGTATTAAATATATTTTTTACCTTATCATGATGCAGTGATTATAAAAGTAGCACTTATTGTTATAATTGCAGGCATCTGATAAATGAGAAGCTGTTTGCTGTGAACTAAAATGTAGTCAAACAATACCCAAAATCTGTAAACTTATAAACATATTGTAGAGAATAAAACAATATAGTTATTGAATTAAAATAGTTTGGTAGACATGTCCTTTTTGTGGAACCAACAGTAGCTTGCTCCCTGAGGTAGGTTGTTTGGTGCTCACCAGTGGGAGCTCTGCCAGCCCAGCAGAAGTGACATGAAGTATGGCCTAGTCACCAACAGGAGAGCACGTCACAGTCAGTACGTCTCACTGTCTGTTCTCGAAAAATATCAAAAGATCATTCAAAATTGTTTTTGGATATCTGTTTTTGTGGTTAAAAATATCTAGGTTTCCCAATATGTTTAAGCCATATGCCTTTCTGGTTCTGTGTAATACTTTTAATATTTCCAAACGTTCACTTATCTGATTGATGTTTCTGAGTGTCTGACTGTTGTGTCATCAATGTGCTGCCACTCCCTCGTAGGAGTATTCTTTAAACCTTGCGATGAATTTCCTTCTGGTTTGTCCTATATAAACCTTATCACAATCATTGCAGCTTATTTTGTACACTAAATACTTGTCACCTTTATTTCCAATGTTGTGATGTAACCTATTTGGCTGGTAGGAGTAGAGGATCACTACATAACTGGCATCCAGTGTAGGATCAGAAAAGTCTGTCACTACTGCAACCTCATGTTTGAAAAAGTGTGGGAGAGATCAGCTGCACATATAATCCATAGACCATATGCAGTGTTTGTCAGAAGCTAAAGTTAAATGTATTCAGACTGTAGAAATTGATATAGAACAAGCATGTCATTTGTAACACCTTCTATTTAGTATTTTCTTCGATATTTTACCATCTAAATGTAAAGTTCCAGTAGCTGATGTCATTCAAAGGAAATCTGTACAATAGTTGACTTTAAAATATTTGTGTGTTTCGTATCTTTACAGGCAGTGCTTTAGAGAAGAGTGTCTCTGTTGGGCAGGATGGAGAATTATATGAAGAGTGGTTGGAGCTCAGAAATGGTTGCCTGTGTTGCTCTGTCAAGTAAGAGAGACTTTACTATGTGCCTTGTATGTTATAGATAACCACACTTGTGTTGTGTGCATACATGTCTCAGTGAAACTGTTATTGTGGAACTACTCTCTTAATTCAAACTATTCTGATTTCGTTTACATGTGGCCAGCTTCACACAGCTACATTCATGCGTATGTACATGACACTGAGTGTGACAATAGTAACATGTTGGCTGCTTTGCTGTATAAATGATAATTCATTTCACATTGCGGCAATTTCCACGGGTAAGAATGAAAGAAGCGTTAGTAATGTGCATGTAAGATGATGATGTGACTATGCTCTGGCTTGATATGTTTTTGTAAAATGGTGTACAGTGAAGGTCTGCAGTGTCCAAAACAGGATTGCACCTAAGTTGGCAATTTTTTTTTTAATCTGGATTTCTAATCAGTTATCCCATTCTTGTCCATGAAAACTACCACAACCAAATCAAGTTGTGTCTGTCTGTACAGAGCAAGAAAGAACATGGTGCTAAATTTGTTGCATAACACTTATATGTAGCTATCTGAAGAAGAGAACAACTACCCAAAACAGGTAACTACTGCTATGTAGAAAGCAGTTTAATAATTTAGTCATTGTTGGCATTTAATTTTAATCATCTTTAAAAAACTGTAAAAAATGAAATATGGCTACTCAAATTGAAATAATAAGATTGGTAATTGGTAAATATTATGTGCCAAATCAGTGTGTCCGTTATTTGGTGTTGAACTTGCCTGTTATGGTTTCTCTCTGTTGTAATATTTCACATCCTGTATATAACTGGAATTGTGTGAACAATCATATATGTTTTTCCAAATAATTAGGAAGAATTTTCAGTCATGATTATGATATTAGCAGTGCTAACTAAAACACATTGAATGAGTTCTTTGATAACATGATTTAGCCTTCAACATATAGCAGGCTGTGCAAGGTAATTGCAGGAAACAGAATTATTAACCAGTGATCAAAACTGCAATCTTGTAGCAGCTATGAAGACGATTCAAGTTAAGGAATAGTAAGCCACATCCTGGCCCACATTTTAAGCACTCACATTGCCATGGGATGACATAAACTGGTAATCATAAAAGGTGGTTTATCCATTAGCAGAGGACCAATTTTGAGAAATACCTCCCTTCACTGTGACCCACTTCACTAGACTTGTCTCTGGACTGCTACAATCTACTGCCTCTTGGGACCATGGCGCTATCGCACCTGGCTATTCATGGGTGGACTGTCCACAAGCCCATAGCCTTGTGGAAACGTGTCGCTACTCTTCCATGGCACCTCCATGCAAATTGCCACTACATCATTCATGGACTTTGTCATAGTGAGCACCATCTAGGTATCATCAAAGATTGGCATTTCAGTTTTAATCAAATTGTGTGGACGTTTGTCCTCAGAAACTTTAGTTAGTTTAGTTCATGGTTAATAAACAGTTGTTATCCCAGTGTGTGCTCATCAATCACAACCTTGGTACACCACTTGGTTAAGGACATAACACAATGAAGAGGTATCACAGTAGAGTGTGTGATATTTTGTAAAGTATTGAAAAATTACTGACATTAATATTTGATGCTTTAGGTTTAGAAAGGCCACAGACTTTTGCTTCTAAATGCACAATTATTAGGAAAATACAAACATGACAAATTACAGTCTCCTTTTGAAGTGGTATTTAAGATTCATTTCAGAATACAAACAGTTTGAAGTGTTAAATAGCATTTGCCATTAACTTTGCGTGATGGATCACCCCTAGGGCATGGAAATATGCTCCACAAGGTAATGCTTCGACAACAGAGGTTACAGTTAGTTCTAAAAATTCAGTATATTTTTTGGGTTGCTGTTCCCTGATACAAAATTCAGGATTCAAGTTAGCATACATCACTTGGCCCAATTGTTGCTTGGCCATTTTATGTCAAATTACAGTTTGGAATTTATTAACAGTAATTTTCAGGATTGGTACAGACAGACTTGTATCTCAACAGCTCATCTTTTCCCCAGAACTTCTTCTGAGAATGATTTCATATACCCAGTGCCTGCATGATAAATGCAAGAAGTATTTTCCTGAAAAGTTGTCAGTCAAAATATACACACCTCAAAAAGTGCCATAATGCTGAAAAGCTGCTCGGTGAGAGTTACTTAGGCAACTTTGTTCTTTCCCATAGTAAGTTAAATATCCATATTATGTGTGAAACTACTAGCATCATTTTCAGATATGTTAATATGTAACGTTCATATTATCACTTCAGAAATATACAATGACCAAAATTTTGAACCTATTATTTGCATCCTTCATGTGTTTTCATGGCCATTGTTGTTCTGTCAAAAGCTTTATTTCTTTCTCTAATAACTTCAATTCCATGAATGAATCTTGTCCCTCTTGAGCTACAATTGACCAAGAACTGGATAACTTCTTGAATATTAGTGACATTGAAAGCATTTGCATGTGCTACCTCCTCAAATTTTTGAAAAATAAATAAATAAATCTTTTCCAGCATGTTTTTATAGTTGCCTGTATTGTTGTAACAAATCTTCCAGTTTTGGTATGCAATTTCTCAGCGAGTGGACACTTTGAAACACATTTAATTTACTCACTTGAAAATTCTATATGAAAACCTTTAATCTTTGTATGACAGATGACAATCTGCTCTCAGTAATTTCATCAGATTAATAATGCCAGAGCAAATAAATTATTGCCTGTACAGGGTGTTACAAAAAGGTACGGCCAAACTTTCAGGAAACATTCCTCACACACAATGAAAGAAAATATGTTATGTGGACATGTGTCCGGAAATGCTTACTTTCCATGTTAGAGCTCATTTTATTACTTCTCTCAAATCACATTAATCATGGAATGGAAACACACAGCAACAGAACGTACCAGCGTGACTTCAAACACTTTGTTATAGGAAATGTTCAAAATGTCCTCCGTTAGCGAGGATACATGCATCCACCCTCCGTCGCATGGAATCCCTGATGCGCTGATGCAGCCCTGGAGAATGGCGTATTGTATCACAGCCGTCCACTGTACAAGCACAAAGAGTCTCTACATTTGGTACCGGGGTTGCGTAGACAAGAGCTTTCAAATGCCCCCATAAATGAAAGTCAAGAGGGTTGAGGTCAGGAGAGTGTGAAGGCCGTGTAATTGGTCCGCCTCTACCAATCCAACGGTCACCGAATCTGTTGTTGACAAGCGTACGAACACTTCGACTGAAATGTGCAGGAGCTCCATCGTGCATGAGCCACATGTTGTGTCGTACTTGTAAAGGCACATGTTCTAGCAGCACAGGTAGAGTATCCCGTATGAAATCATGATAACGTGCTCCATTGAGCGTAGGTGGAAGGACATGGGGCCCAATCAAGACATCACCAACAATGCCTGCCCAAACGTTCATAGAAAATCTGTGTTGATGATGTGATTGCACAATTGCGTGCGGATTCTTGTCAGCCCACACATGTTGATTGTGAATTAAGGACGTACAGTACATACTGATGAAACTAAAATGTAACAGTAAATATTACTCCTGCAGCAAATTGCCATAAATATATTTTGGAAAATGGATCCATCATAAGTGGATAACGGATTCAAGCTGTCACTGCATGCACAAATTCTTCCTTAAATCCTGTAGAAAAGCATTCAGTCAGTTGATAAGCAAGCAGGAAGATAACATTATTCTAAGCATATTCTGATCGAAACTGAGTCAGCTGAGGGAGACTGTAGCTACTACTGTCCCTTAAAGATGAGGGAATCAAGGATTCTCCAGAGATGATATATGTGAAGAATTGGGATTTTAGTCCCCCACTGCCATACCAGTACATTGACGTGCCATGCATTAACAAGGTTGTGATCTTGTATTCAAATTTCAGTAGCATATACTCTGTCATTTCATTCCAAGATGTGAGTGGCTCTGACTTTAATATTCACCTCTGTTCTTTATTCCCTCTTCACTCCTCTGCTCATTCCCTCTCTACTGTTGTTAGATCTGGTTGCCTTTTTATTGTTCTTATTTTGTAGGACTCTTTAATGTATAGTTATATGCTACACTATAGTTTTAATGTGTGGTGGCTTATGTCAACTAAAACCTCTTCAGTCGCAATGTACACATATGTGCACTTCAGGTCTTTGTAGTGTCATCCTGCCAAGTGTCATTTTCTTGAATTGAGACCTGATGTGCACGACTGTGCACATCATGCGGTTTCTGTTTTTGCCACTAGCTCATGCACAAGTCAGTTTTGGGGGTCGTCTTGCATCGTGAAACTTCCAATCTGAAGGATGGTGTCATCTGCGACACATGAGAAAGATAAATTCAGTTACAATACTTGTTTTTGAATTGTATTACTGTTTTTCTCATGTCTTACTTGAAACAAGACATCAAGGAAGTGATATGTGCATGCAGTTAAAATGATAGTTTCGTAGTTTTACAAACATCAACTGTTGAATTTTGAACTACACATTTGTGTGCATCAGGTCTTGGCTCACAGAATGTAGTGGTACTAATGCTAAAACTGATCTCATTGCAAAATTGTAATGTAAAATGTAATCTGAATTAAAGTCTTAAAGTTTAGCTACTAACACTGTAGCTTAGGAGCAAAGTCTTTGTGGGTGTAATGGGTAGCATGCTAAATTTATAATACATAGGTCCTGGGTTCTAATCTTGGTAAAAGCTCTAAAATTTTTACTTTTGGTATTAGGTTCACTTTAATTTCTTTCGACAGTTACCAGTTACTCCAAAAGTTACCTTCACTTTACTTAATTTTCTTCTCAGCTTTAACAGACGATGAAATTATATAACTACTTGAGACGAGTGACTTGAGTTCCTTGTCAGACAAAGATGAAGATCCTGTTGATGGACTTCAAACTTCAACTGAATGAATTGGTGTGCTTGAAGTTGAAGCATGCAATGTGGATGTTACTTCTGAAGCATCTGCATCTAACAATGATGCACACAATTCTGGGACATCAGTTTCATCTTCTCACTGTCGTCCAGTAAGATGAATGCTATCTAAGTAAGCAATACATTGGTGTAGTTCTGTGTGTCGTCTGACTCGATTTAGATCACTATTTTTCAGTGGCACAATTTGTTTGCAGGATGTGTAATAGCAACAGCCTTCTTACAACAACTTTGAAGAACAAACAGATGGTGAACTGAGAAACCCTTCAGTTTTTCTTTGAGTACTTCGATAAAAATTTCTGGAAAAATGTTGCAGGACAAACTAATTTATGTGATTGTCAAAACTCAAAAAATCTTGTTACAAACAAAATTTTGTCCCTTGTCGACATTGAGATGTTGATGGGTACATTGAAATTGCCCCAGGCAAGACTTTACTGGAATATGCAACTTTCAGAATGAGATTTTCACTCTGCAGCGGAGTGTGCACTGATATGAAACTTTCTGGCAGATTAAAACTGTGTGCCAGGCCGAGTTTGAGTCTTGGCCTGGCACACAGTTTTAATCTGCCAGGAAGTTTCAATATGCAACTTGATATTCCATTTGTATCATCAACCATGATAAGAGATAGACACTAAAAATTATGTAATAATCTGCATTTTGTAAATAATTTGGAAGATCATGACACAAAAGACAAACTCTGAAAGGTTTGGCCTGTAATTGATGCTTTTAGAAATAAATGTATTCCTTTATCCAGGTCTCAGCACCTGTCTGTGGATGAACAGACGACTCCAGACGGGGAGGTGTAATATGTGGACATAAGTGCCTTCCAAACTAAATCCACTTGGCCTCAACAATTTTATTTTGGCATCATCAGATGGACTTGTCCTTAATTTTGATACATACACTGGCAAAGGAACAATTCCTGAAAGCGATCAAAAAGAACATCGCCTGAGAGCGGGTACATACTGGCTAGAACTGTGCCCAGTGATAACAATCGTGTAATTTACAGCAACAGATTTTTTGCCAGTTCAAAATATTTTCAGCTTTTACTAGACAGTAATATATTTCAAACAGGAACTGTGATGACCAATAGAATAAAATAAGTAGCTTCTAAGTTCAAGAGAAATCAGGGGCTACAGCGGGGGCAATGGGATGAATATGTAAAGGAGGACCAGGAAGTTTGTGCCCTCAAATGGAAGGACAATAAATCTGTCACTTTGTTATCCTCGTGCATAGGGAGTGAACCAGAGGCTACCAGCATATGACGGTGTAATACAGAGAAAGCAAAAGTTGGTGTCAAACAACCAGCCATCATCAAAAGTTATAATCGCAATAGGGGTGGCATTGATCTTTGTGATAGATACATGGCATACTACAGGTCAAACATCAGGACAAAAAAGTGGATTGTCAGAGTATTCAACCACTTCACTGATTTAGCCATAATTAATTCAAGGATTATGTACAAAAGGTGTTGTCATGTTCTCGCGCAATGTGTAAAAAGTGCAAAGTTTATTTGTATGTATTAAAAAAAATTGTTTTGCTAAATTCCATAAACAAGAGAAGTAATGTGTTCATAAAATGTAATGTGTACATAAAAATGAGAAGTAACATGTACATTTTTCATTGTAAATAAAAATATGAAAATACTATGAGATCGGCATTTTTTCTCTGTTAAGACCCAGTTTGCACTTATGTGTACATTCAATTATTCAAACATTACATAAAATAAAATTTCAAAATTTGTTTTTTTTGTATTACTTTGAGATCAACTGCACCAGAAAAAGCAACTGAAACATTTTTTCCATTCTTTGTTAATCTTCGGGTCTGAAGAGGGTATAGACAGCAAAATTTAACGATGTAGGAAAAGATAGATTGCTACTTACTGTAAAGAAGACATGTCAAGGTGCGGACAGGCAACTGTTTGCAACTTGATGTCTCTTCTTTATGAAAGTAGCAATGGATTTTTTCCTACATTGTTGATATTCCTACCTGGAGTTTCTATTGTTTGAGACTGCAAAATGTGATGTGATAAGACACTCAGTCAATGTACAGAGAAGGCACTGAAGAGCATATGAACATACAAACTAACTGTAGGTCACCATAGATCATTTTTTTGTATTTTTCAACTGTTCTCACTTCTGTCATTAGTACTACTCCCTTTTCAACTGCCATGGTACACAAATTTTCTTTTTGCTAGCTTTCCTGTACCTCGGTTATTTCTTTCATGTAATTATGGTACAGATTGTCTATTGTTTCTTATGTTGCTTTCTTCCCTTGACAAACTTTTGATATGTTTCTTTCCAGAGATGTTGCACATCTTAAATAAAATCATTTTGTATCACTAAACTTTAGCAATTTGTCTGTGTTATGTGCATATTCCTATCCTAGTCTGTTCTAGGTGTATATTGCTGTGCTTTAATACTTCAGTTAACTGTGACAATGGATAGTCAATCTGAAAATTATAATGGGAAACTTTGAATTTTTTGGAATCAAACTTCTCAGTAACTACTGCTCTAACATTAAACTTATGATTGACAAAAGCTGGGCTCTTCTTTAATTTCCTGTTAAGTCATTCAGTTGATTTGCAGCCCCTTTATGAGTCTCCACTCGCATTGAACATCCAGCTATTGGACTTCCCACTGCCACAGTGCTTTTTTATTGTTTTGTTTAAAATCATATTCTGCTCCTGACCCCTAAATCGTGATCTGTTTTCAATATTTAACTCTGCTGTTACAATTGAATAATAAGAAAATACAATTCGAGGTAGATAAGACAGCAGGAGCTTCAACACATCACTATTATGATAGATGATACACACTTACTAATTCTGGTAATCATACGTAAAACAATACATGAAATGATAAGCAAATACAGGCAACATAAACTTAGGGAATTTATTTTATAATTTTGTCACTAACTAGTTGGCACACATAGTTACTGTTTCACTATTGTTTTCAAGGAATAACTTATTTGTATATAAAATTGTGAAGTGACAAAAGCATGGGGGGGGGGTCATTAAATAGCAAACGAGCTCTACATTATGAATGCCATTTTATGTAGTAATAAGTTGCAAGTCTCACAGTGAAAAGCTGTTTCTGTGGTGACAGCATTATGTAATCCAACTTGAGAAACTGACTTATGTTAATTATATTTATTAACTAGTTGAGTACCTGGTATTGCCAGATATATATTTCTTAATTCTGTTAGTCAGTCATATCTTTTGGCTTCTCTTTGTCCATTTTCCCCACCTTTCCTTTCTGTGTCCATCTCCTCTTACTCATCTCTCTGTCCATGCTGTTCTCTTCTTTTTCTCTCTTCCCATCTCCTCCTCCCCCTTTCTACGTGCTGAACAATGATATAATTTTATAGGTACATTCAGCAGCATAAGTAGAAACTGTCCGCTAATTTTGTTATGAATAAAGTTAGTATCAAAGAAGTAATAAAATCCAAACATCATACATGATGTGGCTGTTTTTCATGCACCTCAGAATTTCTGACACTGTATCTCATGAACTACGTGCCATACAGTGGTATAATTTTGTGCATATATTCAGTGCTACATGTGAACACTGCCTGCAAAAAGTGTTGTGAATACAGTGTATAATAAAGAAGTAATAAATTAAAACGTTATGCCTAATGCGACAATTTTACTACATGAACAACGAAAATGCAGTATGTAAGTGAGATAATTTTTCATAAAGATTTGAAATTGTGTTGCAAGTCACAAAGTGCTCTCATTCTCAAATGATGAATATTGCGCATAGCAGCTACACATTATACTACATGTACATTATGCAACAGAAGTGTGAAAGTGTCAATTAAACTCATTGAAGAGTGTGTAAGCAGTGTTTTCAGTACTTTGAATTATATCACATAGCATGTATCAGCCAAGAAAAGCACTTTCACAGATGTAGTAAAGTTCAAAAATTAAAGAGTAAGTATCCTTTTCAAAGAGTAAATCTTTTCCTTAGCTTGCATAATATTCTTCAGTCAGTAAGTATCTTGTACTGTACACTTTCTAAAGACGCTATATTTTTCTTCAGCGTTCAAGCTAATTGCTTACCAAATTTCATCAAAATTGGTTCAGTGGGTGTGTAATAATAAATTTAACTCGCAAGCAGGCACACCGTTCTTCATAACGTGTGTGGGAATGCTGTGTACTTTGTACAGATATAAAGAATAACTGTCTTTATGTTACTGATGTAAACAGGTATGAGCAAAATCACTGTCTAATCTTAGTCTAATTAAACAGTGATAAAATAAACTTACATAATATGAGCTAAACTTCTGTTCAATTAAACAGTAATAAAAGACACTGTGATATATCACTTGCCACGGACAGGCGATGCAGATTATATGCATCATAAAAACCTTAAAATATGCAAGCAAATATGCATGAAAAGTGTCGAAATATGCAACATCAAATAATAAAAAAACATGGTAGTTACTGTGTGCATCAAAAGTTGAATCTGTGCATATCAGTTACAAGGAAGAGTGCCGGCCACATGAAAAATTGGTTCATATTGAATGCTGATATCATTTCCTGAATACTTTCTGGTAGAGGTTAGGAAGGGGGTCTTTCTGGGATTATTTTCTAAAAATTTGCAAAATGGGGATGCATACTCTGTTTCAAGAATTATTTCTCCTTTGATATTGTTGTTGGTAACAAGAGAATGCGATGCTAGTGAGTCACAGCAAGACAATTGATACGTGGAGGACCAATTTCGAGATATATCGCACACAGAGGGGCACGCTCAAAAATTGTGTAATATTTTATTTAGAAAACAATATACAATCATGATTTTTTCTTTGAATAGCATTAACTTTCAATTAATACTATTGGACCAAAGCATCATTTACAATTTATTTTACGTTTTTCTACTATTGTAAACATAAACGACGAAGTACTGTTCCAAATGATCGGTAGTGAGATTGTGTCTTCAATCACTCAAAACATTTTTATGAGCAAAAAAGGACCGTTCTACATCAACTGCGGTAACTGGGCAGTATCTGAATTTGGATGCTATGTTGGCATTTTATGTTTCTGGTAAAAGTCACCCATCCCATTAATAAAACTATCAATTTGGGACAAGGGTTCAAAGCCTGGGTAATTATTTAAATTGTTTTCAAACATATCTTTAAGTTCTCTTGGGAATACCTCCGGCAATAAGGAATTCATTAGAATAATTTTATTCATTAACTGAATAGATTCATTCAGCACTAAACATTGAGTTTCAAGCTTTTTAATACTTGCAGGTATATGGGAAATATGAGTTAATCACAGCAATGTCTTTTTTAATACCAGGATCATTACAAGCTTCCTTGCACTGGCAAACTGCCAAAGCCTCTGCACTATTGAAGTCATTTACTACCTCTCTAAAGACCTCGAAATATTCATTGTAAAACCATACAGCTTCGACCCACAAATCCGAACAAGCTACCACTGGTTCAGGAGATATACACACATTTGGTAATTTTTGTAGGTGTTGATGTGAGCAGGAGCCTTTAGAAACACTTTCTTTGTGAATGAAATCGGTTTATTTACATTCACAAATGTGGAACACACTTACGCACTTCTTCAGCAAGGCGCTGTGCTCCATGAACAAAGCACGTCACATGATCAAATTGGGATACAATACTCGGAGGGCTTTTCCTGCTTTGATCATACAGGGAGCAGTATCTGAAATAAACACAAACCCCTTTCATCTGCAGAAGAGTCTGGAAATATTTTTCTAATACCCTCAGTCACAAATCTGGCGATCGTAGAATGATTTACTTTTTCAACTTCTTTACCAGCAGGGATGGCTAGAGGACAAATGTAAGGATGTAGAAGCTTATCTCACAAGGGTAAGATATAGATACTGCCTACAGGAAAATTAAAGAGACCTTTGAAGAAAAGAGAACCACTTGTGTGAATATCAAGAGCTCAGATGGAAACCCAGTTCTAAGCAAAGGAGGGAAAGCAGAAAGGTGGAAGAAGTATATAGAGGGTCTACACAGGGGCGATGTACTTGAGAACAATATTAGGGAAATGGAAGAGAATGTAGATGAAGATGAAATGGGAGATACAATACTGCGCGAAGAGTTTGACAGAGCACTGAAAGACCTGAGTCGAAACAAGGCCCTTGGAGTAGACAACATTCCATTAGAACTACTGACAGCCTTGGGAGAGCCAGTCCTGACAAAACTCTACCATCTGGTGAGCAAGATGTATGAGACAGGTGAAATACCCTCAGATTTCAAGATGAATATAATAATTCCAATACCAAAGAAAGCAGGTGTTGACAGATGTGAAAATTACCAAACTATCAGTTTAATAAGTCACAGCTGCAAAATACTAACACGAATTCTTTACAGACGAATGGAAAAACTGGTAAAAGCCGACCTTGGGGAAGATCAGTTTGGATTCTGTAGAAATATTGGAACACGTGAGCCAATATTGACCTTACGACTTATCTTAGAAGAAATATTAAGGAAAGGCAAACCTACGTTTCTAGCATTTGTAGACTTAGAGAAAGCTTTTGACAATGTTGACTGGAATACTCTCTTTCAAATTCTAAAGGTGGCAGGGGTAAAATACAGGGAGCGAAAGGCTATTTACAATTTGTACAGAAACCAGGTGGCACTTACAAGAGTCGAGGAGTACGAAAGGGAAGCAGTGGTTGGGAAGGGAGTGAGACTGGGTTGTAGCCTCTCCCCGATGTTATTCAATCTGTATATTGACCAAGCAGTGAAGGAAACAAAAGAAAAATTCAGAGTAGGTATTAAAATCCATGGATAAGAAATAAAAACTTTGAGGTTTGCTGATGACATTGTAATTCTGTCAGAGACAGCAAAGGACTTGGAAGAGCAGTTGAACGGAATGGACAGTGTCTTGAAATGAGGATATAAGATGAACATCAACAAGAGCAAAATGAGGATAATGGAATGTAGTCAAATTAAGTCGGTTGATGCTGAGGGAATTAGGTTAGGAAATGAGACACTTAAAGTAGTAAAGGAGTTTTGCTGTTTGGGGAGCAAAATAACAGATGATGGTCGAAGTAGAGAAGATATAAAATGTGGACTGGCAATGGCAAGGAAAGCATTTCTGAAGAAGAGAAATTTGTTAACATTGAGTATAGATTTAAGTGTCAGGAAGTCGTTTCTGAAAGTGTTTGTATGGAGTGTAGCCATGTATGGAAGTGAAACATGGACGATAAATAGTTTGGACAAGAACAGAATAGAAGCTTCGGAAATGTGGTGCTACAGAAGAATGCTGAAGATTGGATGGGTAGATCACATAACTAATTAGGAGGTATTGAATAGAACTGGGGAGAAGAGGAGTTTGTGGCACAACTTGACAAGAAGAAGGGACCAGTTGGTAGGACATGTGTGAGGCATCAAGGGATCACAAATTTAGTATTGGAGGGCAGCGTGGAGGGTAAAAATCGTAGAGGGAGACCAAGAGATGAATACATTAAGCAGATTCTGAAGGATGTAGGATACAGTAAGTACTGGGAGATGATGAAGCTTGCACAGGATAGAGTAGCATGGAGAGCTGCATCAAACCAGTCTCAGGACTGAAGATCACAACGCCAACAACAACAACCAGCCACTAAATAGGAAGAAGAATACTCTTATTTTAAAGCACCAACAATTAAATTTGCAATGTAACGGCCACTAGTGTCTGTAGTTTCATCAACTGAAATCCAGGTAATGCTGTCCTTGAGTTTATTGTGTACTTCTTCCAGAACATTTAAGTAAATTGTTGGTATGTAATTTTTATGCAATGTTGATTCATCTGTTATATTGTGATTTAAGCAATATTTGCACAGGAAGCCTTTGAGGATAGGGTTTGTAAGTTTGTGAAGAGGAATGTTGCGTGCAATGAATGCTTCACATTGATCTATGTTAAACTGATTTTTTTTTTGGTTACCTTTGGCCAAATCCTTGCTAATGCAACTTGCTGTTGTCAGAAGATGTTGCTGTGATCCTTTCTTCTGCGTTCCTGCGATATCAAGACTTGTTCTTGACATGCTAGTCTATTTGAAACTTTCTTTTTTTGCACAAAACGTTTTTCTCACAAACACGACAATACAAAACAATTCCGTTATATGTAAATCTTCGAGGATGGTCAGCTATCCATGAAATGATGTTCCTTTTTTCGGGCGGCTTCGTGTACAACACATAGTTTAATTTAATTGTTACCAGCGCATGTGGTATGACAGCGGAGGGGATTAATGGGGGGTTGTGGGAGCAGGGGCATTGACTCTGTCTGTGTGTTCCTGTCCCTCTTCTGTAATGATTTCGCTAGGCAGTGGCCTCTCGGTTAACAACTGCATGCAGTTCTAGGTCGCAGTCAATCTGTGAGACATCAAAAGTAGATCGAGCCAGAGACCACCCATCTAAATTTTTAAAATATTGTAAATATAGGATGAAAATAAGCATCATCACTAGTTTTTAGTTAAAATATGCAATGACCGGTGAAAAGGAGCCAAATATGCAAATGCGTATGCAACTTGCAAATGCATATAATCTGGTCTCTAGTAATGACCCACTTGATGCATTAAACAGTGCAGTTGCATCAGATCCCAGGCTACCACTTATTTGATTTCTAATTACCTTGTAGACAACTGCTTCATTGTGGGATTGTACTGCTACCTCATAATCGGTGTCATTTTCCTGCATGCAAAGTAATTTTTTTCTCTCCTAGCTCACTGTTTATTTTATATCACTGCTGCTCTCTTGGACATATGACAACACAATTTGTCGCTGTGTTAGCTGAAGCAATAATGGAGGAATAAGTATGGACTCATAACTGTCAAATAACAATGGAACAGTGCAAAACAATTTTATTTCGAGTTGCACACTGTATACATAGGCGTGCAAGGGTTAAACACCATGCCTGATGTGGAAGCTTTCATGCATGTCATTGTTTGTGAATTAATACATTTTGAACTATGTGTCGTACAATGATATAGTTTTGCAGGTACATTCACTGCTATATGTGAACACTGTCTGCAGAATTTGCCGTGAATACAATTAGTAGTAAAGAAGCATTAAATTAAAATGTTAATGCCTTTAAAGGAAATTACATGTAAAGTTTGTTGCAAGTTGCTAAACACCCTCTACTCAAATACTGGATGAATAAAATCTGTGCATTCACATGTCGTGGCCTAAACTTCTCTTTCACCCCCACTATTACATGTGTGATAGTTAAGTCATTCTTACCCACAGAGCAATTCTTTCCACATTTGGTTGATATTGGGCGAGTGGTTTTGGAGGGGATGTGAAATATATATACATACATTTTGTGAAATATATATACATACATTTTTATGAGACATATGAATGCCTTTTTTCTGTGATCTGATTTTGATGAAATGTAGGCTATATGGCATATATAAATGTGTTAAAGTTATGAGTGAAAACCCCATAAAAATACATGTAATAGTCTTGCAGATTAGTGTGTTCAAAGACTGACAGACATGATACTGTTACAGATTCATTTTTAGTATAAATTATAAAAACATTTGTATGCAGCATTTGCTATCAGTAAAAAACAAAGGAAGTGGATCACCTGCTACAATATAATTAAAGTATGCCTATGTTATAATTGCATTTAGTTCCACAAAATTTGTCTATTTTGGACCACTGCTAAGTTGATGGTAGTTACCTTTTACTAAATTAGTTAATAATTTGCTCTAAAGTGTTTCACCTAAAACAATTGACACCTCTCCATCACACAGTAAGATTAAAAAGGAGATAGTAATATTCCCTTTTTATTATTAACAATCTCAGAGCCACTTTCGTAATGGTAGTTATTACTTTGGAATAAATGGAATTATGCAAGTGGGCTATTTTACTTGGATGTTTTAACGCATATAATTACCATGCACTGCATAGCCAGTCTTGTTGGTGCCAAATAAATTGTGGTTTTCATGTTGCATGCGTCAGATGGAAGTATGTCCAGGTAGTGAGAGTTGCTTGTGTAAAGACTGTGGTCACTGTGGGTAAGACCTCCTTCAGCACTGAGGATGATTGCTTAAGCTCATGATCAAAGTCAGGTGTAAGATGACTCACACCTGGTGTAGCAGCAAAGTGGCCCTCAGTTGGAGTATCTGTAAGTTTCTTGCTTCCCTTGGTATTATTGAAGTTCACACTGGGCATGACCTTTCTTTTTTTTTTGGCCACCATGGATTCTTCATCTCACCAGTTGACTTACTTGCATACGAGGTGCAGCTACTGCAAATGCTTCAACCTGATGACAGGTGAAAGTGCAAAGCATTTGCAATTGAGAGTCTGAGTTGCATCAAAAAGATAATCAAAACTTCCTGCAAAAGGTGATTCTCATAAACAAAGTTCCTTTCATGTGTCTGGTAAGCAAAACCAATGCAATGTGAAGATCAGGAACTCTGTCAGCCCTCCCTTTAGCATGGAAATTGTGTGTGATTATGCAAAGGTAAATGTGTGGTGTGGTTTGCTTTCTGAGTGTGTATGGTGGGACCATTTTCCTTTGCAAAGGTTTCAGTAACCTTGGCTTTACCTAGAAATTCGGGAAGAGTGCATATTTCAACAGTTCGATGAACAGCAACCTGATATGCTGCAGCAGGATGGTGGCCCTCCTCACTGGGCCTTGATTGTTAGGAGGGATTTGACAACGCATTTCCAGGTCACTGCATTGGCTGGAGAGGACCCATTGCCTGGCTCCTGAAGCATCAAGATGTAACCCCATTAGGTTTCTTTCTTTGGGGCTTTGTGAAGGATACTATGTACCAGCCTTCAGTGCCTACAGGAACTGCAAGTGAATTTTAGAGTAGCAATTGCACGTGTTAATGAGGACATGCTTAGCTGGACATGAGAGGAACTGGAATATCACTTAGATATTCTGTATGCTACAGACAGTGCATACATTAAAGTCTGTTAAAAGGCTACTAACACTTTAGGAGTGTGTGAACATTATGCCACAAATTGCACCTTTTTACCTATCCCCATTTGTGAAACATAGATTATCGAACTTGTAATCTTGGAACACCCTGTATTTGCAAATTGCAGTCTGGACACATGTATCAATACACATGAAAAAAATATAAAGTATTCCATAACCTAGGCATTGAATAATTAAATAAACTTTGAAAACTGTTCTCCTTAAAAAATGACCTGTGCAAATGAGTAGATTAAATTTTCCTAATCCCTGGGCTACAAATTCAATTTGAATATCAGTTAGAATAAGTGTCAAGGGACAATGATGATTACCATGTTAAATCACATTACAAACTGAATTGTAAAATGCTAAGCAAAATTGTAAGAGAATGAAAATGTATGTGTTATCAAAGAAGGGAGGAAGTTTCAGGTTTAACATCCTGTTGCAGAAGGGTAAAGAAGAAATAGGAAATACTCTTTCAAAGGAACTAGCCAGGTATTCACCTGGTGATTTAGGGAATCTGCAAAAATCTCAAATCTGGATAGGCAGATAGGGATTCGAAACACCATCCTTCCTGTGTATTGCCACTGCACATATTCTCAAGAAAAAATAAATTTCTCCAGTAACAAGATAACAATAATTGGAAGCTATTAAAATGTGGAAGGAAAAAGATTTGTGAAAATAAAGAAATTTCTTGAAAAATCAAGTAATTAAATGATCAATGATTGTCTCAAAATTGTAGACGCTTACAACACTTTCAGTGAGTTCAGGTAACAGGCAAATAAAGTAGGTCTGAACACTTCCTTAGTGGGCAGATTACAGTTTACAAGAAAAGTGTGCCAAAACAGGTTTAATAAATTTAAACTTTTTTTACGAGTGTAAGTCAACTTACATAGATCAACTGCCATTCCTATTAAACGTAGCAGTTCATTTTCCATGACAGAAATTCTTGGAAAATTGATGTTTGAAATGCTGATTGAAATGCTTGATAAATTTCTCATGTGTAGTGGGGTTGATGAGAGTGACCTGATTACAAACAACATTGCTACTTACAGTATGTCTTTCAAGTGTTTTACTAATCATACTTATGCTGTAGATAATTTATCACCAAAATGAAACACAGTGTTAAGCACTGATGACTATAGCATCAACCTTATTGTGCGCAGTAACATTTGGTAGCCAAATATGAGAGCAACACACACAAAAATTTTAGCAGTTCAGTTTCCAGTGACCCTTCTGAATCAGCACTAGGGAACAAGTAGTCAAGAGAACATGTACTGTGGCTGAGGATACAAACTGTGCTGACACAAAGATGATAAAGCTGACTAACCATATTTAATTTTATGGTAGTAGAATGAACAATTTCAAATCAATTTCATTACAGTAATATCCCAAACTCTTTAAGATGTCTATGATTTAAAACAAAAAATTATCTGACTAGCTACAACTTAATGCATGAAATCCATTTGTAACACATTGAAAACTACAGTAAAAATGAATTATTTTGAATGATACCTACACTGAAAAATGTGCGTTCCCATACACCATGGAGTTATACTTGATATGCCAAAAATTATCTATATGACCACATTAATAAGTGAACTTTGCATTGAAACTTTGTAAGAGAATGTATAATTTGCAGAATTCTCCTTTACCTCTAATTATAAGATTTATATAATTCAGGCACCTTCAGCACAATCTGCTTCAGGCAAGCTGCAATAAATAGACTGCATGATTAGTTTGCAAAATCAGAGTACCCGGAGTATAACTATCATGCTGAAATCCTCCATATCTACACTCCTGGAAACTGAAATAAGAACACCGTGAATTCATTGTCCCAGGAAGGGGAAACTTTATTGACACATTCCTGGGGTCAGATACATCACATGATCACACTGACAGAACCACAGGCACATAGACACAGGCAACAGAGCATGCACAATGTCGGCACTAGTACAGTGTATATCCACCTTTCGCAGCAATGCAGGCTGCTATTCTCCCATGGAGACGATCGTAGAGATGCTGGATGTAGTCCTGTGGAACGGCTTGCCATGTCATTTCCACCTGGCGCCTCAGTTGGACCAGCGTTCGTGCTGGACGTGCAGACCGCGTGAGACGACGCTTCATCCAGTCCCAAACATGCTCAATGGGGGACAGATCCGGAGATCTTGCTGGCCAGGGTAGTTGACTTACACCTTCTAGAGCACGTTGGGTGGCACGGGATACATGCGGACGTGCATTGTCCTGTTGGAACAGCAAGTTCCCTTGCCGGTCTAGGAATGGTAGAACGATGGGTTCGATGACGGTTTGGATGTACCGTGCACTATTCAGTGTCCCCTCGAAGATCACCAGTGGTGTACGGCCAGTGTAGGAGATCGCTCCCCACACCATGATGCCGGGTGTTGGCCCTGTGTGCCTCGGTCGTATGCAGTCCTGATTGTGGCACTCACCTGCACGGCGCCAAACACACATACGACCATCATTGGCACCAAGGCAGAAGCGACTCTCATCGCTGAAGACGACACGTCTCCATTCGTCCCTCCATTCATGCCTGTCGCGACACCACTGGAGGCGGGCTGCACGATGTTGGGGCGTGAGCGGAAGACGGCCTAACGGTGTGCGGGACCATAGCCCAGCTTCATGGAGACGGTTGCGAATGGTCCTCGCCGATACCCCAGGAGCAACAGTGTCCCTAATTTGCTGGGAAGTGGCGGTGCGGTCCCCTACGGCACTGCATAGGATCCTACGGTCTTGGCGTGCATCCGTGCGTCGCTGCGATCCGGTCCCAGGTCGACGGGCACGTGCACCTTCCGCCGACCACTGGCGACAACATCGATGTACTGTGGAGACCTCACGCCCCACGTGTTGAGCAATTCGGCGGTACGTCCACCCGGCCTCCCGCATGCCCACTATACGCCCTCGCTCAAAGTCCGTCAACTGCACATACGGTTCACGTCCACGCTGTCGCGGCATGCTACCAGTGTTAAAGACTGCGATGGAGCTCCGTATGCCACTGACGGCGGCGGTGCACAAATGCTGCGCAGCTAGCGCCATTCGACGACCAACACCGCGGTTGCTGGTGTGTCCGCTGTGCCGTGCGTGTGATCATTGCTTGTACAGCCCTCTCGCAGTGTCCGGAGCAAGTATTGTGGGTCTGACACACCGGTGTCAATGTGTTCTTTTTTCCATTTCCAGGAGTGTATATCTATACTACTGTAGAAAGAGAAATCATTGTTCAACATTTTAACAAAATTTGGAAAGTACTTGACCAATTTACTTCAGATTACATGATACTCTAATAAATGTTCAGGCATGAAATGTTGTTAGCAAAACTCTGGAAAAGTTCTTGACCGGTTTACTTCAAACTTTTACCTGATCTTTAACAAACATTCAGATGGACATAGGCTACATACTTTTCTAAATGACAATGTACAAGTTTCTTTTTAACTGACTGGGAGAAAAAAGTGCTGTACTGTGCTGTGAAAATGTATGGTATCATTTTCTTTCTTGCTTTCAGCTTTAATTATGATAGTGGGGCATGTAAACCATTAGAAAATTGTTTTTCCCATGTACATTATTTTTCCTTATATTTAACTTTAAACAAAAATAGTCTGCACAATGAAGTGCTGTTTTGCTTTCTTTCTCACTGTTAGTTTTCTCAGAATACAGAAAAGTTGTATTTCTGGCTTGTCAAGTTATGATTAGAATAAAACTGCGAAATACTGTCATTGAAGCTGTTATCCTCACAGATCCAGTAGCTGCAAAGGTCTCTGCCATACCCCTTATACCAATGATCATACTGATTTATCTATTTATTTTAAGCAGCTTCAATTTCCAATCAAGGTCTTGTTTGCAGTGGCAGTGAACAAGGCTCGTGGTCAGAGGGAGTGATGTAGAGGAGAGAGACAGAAGAGTGAAGGAGGGGGGGGGGGGGGGGGGCGTTGCGGGGATGGAGATGTGGAGATGGACAAAGGTAGAGGAGGGGGGGGGCAAAGATGGATATATAGAGATGGAGGAAGGAGTTTGGGATGTATATCCAATACCCTTACAGATTTAGCTATTGCAAAACTTTCCCATGTTTGCTAGGTCATTATATAGGCCTTTCAGAATGTATGCTGTGCATTCACAGAAAGACGTAGTTGTGGCATCTCAGACTGATTCTAATCATTGATGTTACTCAATGTGGGGCACGTGTATTGTTGAGCATTGCAACCGTCATGATGTGTTGCTAGTTTTAAGAGAATATATGGAAAATAGTCATCACATAATTAAGGTAATTACCCAGTTATAATAGTGGGCCATAATTAAAATGGGGATTCCAAAGAACATGCCCCATGGTGCACAAAGCAAATAAAGAAAAACATAAAAAATTGAAATGGAGGGAAAAGTGGAAAAAATTAGTAAAATATATCAATCAGGTGAAGTCTTTCACTGTGTTGAAATAACTGAAGCTGGTTCTGGAAATCCTTCAGAGGTTAAGATAAGTGAATCATTTACCTCCTAAGATCCATGTGTATAGGAGTCCAGTATCAGTTATCTGAATCTACAGAATGAAAGGGACTAAACGGAGCAAATATTTTTGGGTAAGCTATGAAGTAACATCTGTCATGAGTGGTGTACATGATGGTGTGCAATAAAGGATCAAATTACAATTTAGCCCTTGAAGACACTGTAAGAGAGTAATCGAAAAATGCCCTATACTCCGGCATGGGTGAGAACATCTATATATTTTTTTGTTCACAGCATATCACAGGGGTAACATTTAAAAACTTTTCCCATAAGCACTTCCAACATGTTGAGCTGTGATATGATGCCATCATTGCCATTCTTAGGCCTCTGCCAAACTTAATTCATGAGTAAGAAATGTAATGAACTGAGTGTAGCATTAGATCTTAAAACATAATCCAGCCCTACAGCGTAATGGAACAGGAACAGGCTGTAATGAATGAGTCAGTAAAAAGAATCCTCTGCAAAGCACTATACACAGAGTATAGATGTATTTATGTACATTATGTGAAAGAGCACAAAATATTGATCTGTCTGAAATAATGGACCAATTTACACATAAAAGAATTAGGACACATTCATTGAAGTGAGACAAGAATTTAGGCCACATAGAACATACATTTGATTCAAAGTTTAAACTTTTACGTGGGTATTCACACTTATATACTACTTTTATTCCTGTATCATCATGCAATGTATTATTAGATGTTTGTATTATTTTCCTTTCATGATATTAATATGTGTTGTAACTAATTAATTTTTATTTTAAAAGTAGCAAGATTTTTTTATTAGTTAAATGCAGAATCTCATAAGAAACAGTTTGGTTTTATGTTGAATTAAGACATACCTGGGCAGTATGCAGTATTTGTTGTGTGCAGTGATGTAGGAATGAATAGCTGTTTCGTGTTTTGATAAATCAGAGAAAAGTTATTAAGATTATTTTCTTCTTTACCAAAGTATAAAAAATAGACTTTTTTATAAAAGTTTTTCTTTTTAATTCCACTTTATTACTCAATTTGGAGGAAAACAGCCTAGGTGATGATGTAGTGTAGTGTGTATTTAATTAAGGGAAAGGGGGTCTGTGAGAGAAATTAGTAGTCAACATTTTGTTGAATGGGGAATGGGGGTGTAGCCAAGCGTACAAGATGGGGAAGGGCCCCCCTACTGTAGGTACTTTCCTTGGGATCTGCATGACTGTAGTTATGCCCCTGAGACAAATGTTTTGACATATGAAACACGCAATTTCTGGTCTCTTATATGTTTCTTTCTTCATGTAGTTAATGCTATAGTCCTCGGAACTATTGTAACACCGTATGTACTGTTTCAGGGACAACGGTGTGAAAGCTATTGAGAATCTAATGAAAAAGAGAGGAAAATTTGATTATGTTCTACTGGAAACTACTGGTTTGGCAGATCCAGGTGAGTAATTTTACCTTGTGTGAAGTGTAACTCTTATGATGGAAAGACGTTGGTGAAATGTAAATAAAAGTAGGAGTAAAGCTAACAAATCACCTTATAATTGAGGTATTGAGTGGTTGATAGGCACATAAACATGACTGCAAAATTTGGCTAGTTTTGGATGATGTCCATATTCAGAACTAAATAATACAGTATACACGTAACACATGTACACCTCTATGGGTTCAGTCAACTACATTTTACCAATACTGCAGCTAGACTGGGCTGAGGGGCTGTATTGGTAGGAGAGAGTGAGGTGACAGAAGAGGATTAGAGGACTTGAGGGAAGAGTGGTGACATCTGGGGGAGAGGCAGCAGACATACTAGATAGGAATATGGCACTGGTGAGCTTGTTTTGGGTCACAAGCAGGAGGAGTTGTGTGTGTGCAGAATGATATGAAGGTGGTGACTGAGAATGGGAGATAGAACAGAGGCACATGGAGACTGCAGAGACAAGGGTGTGACTACAGAATGGGTTATGTGGCAGGGTTGGAGGTGGAATTGGTCAGGAGCTAGTAGTGAAGATTGAGTCCAGTAGGTTTATGAGATTAAAGAATGTGTTGTAAGCACAATACTATGTACATAAATCAAAGACACTGTTGCTGGGAGAAAGAGTTAGGATAGGAAGCAACCACTGAAATCCATCATCTTGTGCTCAGAGGTGTGCTGTGCCACAGGGCGGTCAACTCTACTCTTGGCTACAGTGTGGGAGTGGGGTGTATATTGGGTGTACAGCTGGTCTGGTGCTCAAGCTCATATAAAGTGGCTGTGCAAAAGTCACAGTAGAGCTCAAATGTGATACGTCTGTTTTCATAGGTGGCCCTGCCCCTGATAGGATAGTATATGTCTGTGACGGAATTGGAAAGCAATGTGTTTTGTGAGTGCATAGGACAGGTCTTAGGACATAGGAGATTTACAGATTAGGTTTGGAGGGTAATGGTTATTAGTGGAGGCTGTATTAAGACCTTCAGTAAACTGGGCAAATAATTGTTTGTTTTTTCATATGTGTTGTCTATGAGTGGCTGTACATATGAGAGAGACATTAAAATGTGGAAAGAATGACACATATCAAAAGTGAGCTTGATATGAGCAGAGGTTTTTATGCGTCCCTGAAAGAGATGGAGGTCAACTTCTGGGAAGATGGACCAGGTGAAGCAGATGAGAGAAAAGATCTTGAGGCTATGGAGGTATAAGGATAGTGTGTCTTGACCATAGATCCAGATCTTGAAGATATCATGAGTGGACCTGAATTCCCAACTTTCAGTTTACTTATCCTGTTTCTGCTTGTCATTGAATTGTGTGTGGGTTTTGATTTTCTCCTGACATTCACTTGTCCTTTAGGAATACAAACTGTTGATGCCCATTTCTCATTCCTCTTCATACTTGTGTCTTGATTAAACATCTGAGAAGTTATGTCACCAGAGTGGACTAATTATCACATATTGATGACTTCTATTTTCATCTGATTACCATGGTCACATCTGTGGTTTATGGCAGTTGTGTCATCCCCTCTTCTTACCAGACATGTACTGTCTGACAAAATGTTTGGGCAAGTGAAAGACTTGAGAAAACGTGTTATACGGAATATGGAAAGTCACACACAGAGTTAAAATTTGCCATACATTAGGGTATTAAGTGATACACTCGCTAACATGCTTTTCCTGGAGTACCAGAAATTCCTCAGTGTTTGTGAGAAATGTACAGAGGTTCCCTTCTTGTACTTATCAGGATACAGATAGAGAGCTTTTGTCCACAGCTGATGTATAAGAACAACATCTGAAAGTAATTTTAGAACACACAATGAATGTTACAGATGATGATGCAGCATTTGTCTGAAATGCTTGTAAGTGTATTTCAGGGTTTGCCTTATAATTTGTGGAAATATAATGGAGCTTCTATGACTATTATAAAAAAAAGTTTAGAAAGCAATTGTGTAAGCTTGTATTTTTCAGAATGTCCAGTCTCACAGAAAACTTGAAATGTTTGTAAATGTCTTTCTTCTAAAAGTCCTCTCCTTAAAATAAAACATTGATCTGTGGTTTATTTTTCCAACTGTGTTCTCAATTTATGACCCACTATTGAGGTCATTGGTCTCTAGATCCAATTGACTGAAACTACCTTTTCCAACATCCTCCTGATACCAAATCCACCACGTCTTTCTTAATCCTCCTAATCAACCACATCCTGACTCACAGTTATTTCGCTTTGGAAGGCCAAATCTGAAAACAAATCCATGGTACTGCCATTGGTACTCGCATGGCACGATCATATGCCAGCTGATTAATGGGAAATCTGGAAGAATCCTTCCTATACAATCAACTTCTGAAACCCCTTGTCTGGTTCAGATTCTTCAGATTCATTGATGACATTTTCATGATCTGGACTCAAGCCAAGGACAACCTTTCCTCTTTTCTTCATAAGTTCAACACCTACTCCCTAATTGACTTAATATGGTGCTTCTCAGTTCAATGTGCCATCTTCCTAGATGTTGATCTCCAACTCTCAGACAACTCCATAGGTATATCTGCTCATATCAAGTGCACTGACCATGAACAATACTTCCAGTTTGACAGCTGTCACCCCTTCCATGTCAAAAAGACTCTCCCTTACAGCCTCACCACCCCAACACACCTCATTGGATTGGAAAGCAGTAGTTGCTGAAATATACCAAAAACCTTACCAAAACCTTTTTTGACAGACAGTATTCTGCCCAATTTATCCATAAACAGATCCCCCATGAATCACTTCCTCTGACATCAGTAAAGCTGTTAACCAGCTGCTGACCAGCAGTCCTCTGGTCACTCATTATCACCCTAGCCTTGAAAAGCTTGACCACATCCTTCATTAGGCATCGAGTGACCAAACGACATGTCCACTGACGGCAGTGTGGGAAAAATAATCAGGTATAAAATGACCATGATGTTTATTGTGACACACTTGAACAGTCTTCTCCATGGGAATTAGTGTATAAAACAATAATTGAAAACAAGTCACTCATCAAATATTGAAAGAACAACAATAATATCTGGAGGCTGAAGGCCTGTAAATGTCAGAGTAAATGGAAAGTTCCAAAATCCAATATCCAAACACTAAGCAACACTAAGCATGTGGCAATCAAAGTTCAGAAGTGACATGCAAAAGTAAGGGATGCACAAAAAATTAAGTCTGGTGTATTGCCAACGATAACCAA
Organism: Schistocerca cancellata; assembly: GCF_023864275.1. NCBI lineage: Eukaryota > Metazoa > Arthropoda > Insecta > Orthoptera > Acrididae > Schistocerca > Schistocerca cancellata. Next base: position 402,765,521 of record NC_064631.1, read on the forward strand.
AGAAAAGTCCAGTTGCTGGTCACAGCATTGGAAGGCATGTCTCTTCAGTGCATAAACCAAGAATGGTGTAGGTCTGTAGGTGGCAGCTCCTGGAGGTGAAAGTCGATGTGGATGGAACCATCACCATAGTGGCAACTCGAAAGTGAGATCTTGATTATGGGAATGTGTATGCAATTGGTGCATGGCCCAAGAGACTCACTTGGAGTGAACTGCTTGAGAGTAGCCCAGATGATAACCTGGGCACCATTCATGTTGCCCTCAGAGGAGAAAAGGTGCATGGGGCCAGTGACTGATGGAGGTGCTTGTGTTGGTGATTGTTGTCCTGACAGAGCATTTGTTCCTCTCCCTCCCCCCCCCCCCCCCCGCCCCTTTCCCTCCTGAAGGGGGGGGAGAGGTGGTAACACATCTTGACGTCCCTGGAAGAAGCTGGCTTCCTGCTTTTAGCCAGGATGGCTGGGATGCTGGTGTGATGTGTGGAGTAGCTGAGGATCCCTCCAAGGAGCTAGCCACAGTCCAGAGATTAGACAGGTGTGTGGGATGGGAATTGTGGAGGGCTCCAAAATACAATGGTAGACTACCGGATCTAGGAAGAGGTCCTCGGGAAGGCTGCATTTGGTTAATGTCCTTATAGTACACCGTACTGTCTTTAAGTGTCACTTCAACTTGGCTCAGCCCAGAAGACTGGAAATGACTGCAAGAAACCAATGCTGGCAGCTTTTGGTGAAGATAAGGGCTCACATGGGCTCTTGGAGAGAGAAACAGTGGCAATTGGACTGCTTAGACGAGGGGATGGATGCTAGTGAGGTGGATGATAGATAATTGTGACTGATGTGGTTAGTCGTGAGTTTTTCTGATGGGATTGACCTGTCCTGGGGAGCGCAACAATAAAAAGCCAGAAAGAGTGTAAGGGCATCATCCAGAGTGTGATGGTGCTGGAACTTGCACAATTGGGATTTAAAGGTATGTACAAAGCATTCAGCTAGGCCATTAGAAGCAGGGTGGAAGTGCACAATGTGTATTGGTGAGTTATGGCATTTGCTTCACAGAAAATGGGGAATTCCACAGAAACAAATTGAGGGGTGTTATCCATGACAATAGTTTCTGGTAGCCTTCAATTGAAAAATGTGGGACAGGGTTTGAATGATCTACAGACATGGTAGACATGTTTGAGACATAGGGGAAATCACTGTGAGCATTGTGGTGATTAACCAGGAGTACCCCAGGAAGGGACCTGCAAAATCCAGGTTTAGCTCTTACCAGGGAGCAGAAGTATCTGTCATAAAAGAAAGGACAACTTGGAAGGATGGCCTGTGTGGATGATCGCCACATCTATGCCCCACCTGTAAACTTATTGGTAGGCAAGGTACATGGTGAGTACAATCCACCAGTGCCTGACTTGCAAGAGCCACAAGATATGTTGGTGGAGGGTTTCTAGGATCTTGACCTTGGTGCGGCTGTTGTCCCCATGTAGCAGCAGTGCAATCTGAGGGCAGAGAGCTCATTCCAGTGATACCTGTAGGCCTCGACCTCTGGATGTCACAGCTGCTTGCAGTCTGGTGCCAAACTGCATGCACCAGGCAGAGTACCACCTGGAGCACTGGGTCCTCAGTAATGTGGCGCATGACAAACTTCACGTCCAGCAGTAGGTTGCCCATGGCTATGTCCAGGTGGAAGCAGAATTTGGAGTCTGCGTCAGAGACACAGCCCTGGCCCAGGGGCAGATGTGAGTGAATGTTGGCAATAGCATGTTGGAGTGTCGAATGTTACTGAAGTCATAATTACAGCATGAAAGAAACACAGTCCGCCAATGATGGTAGTGTGCCATTTTGGTTGAAATGTTTGCCGACACTTTTAAAAGAAGGTGTAAGAGGTTTTTGGCCTGTGAACAGCATGAAATGGCAGCTGTGGACCTCGTCAGTCACATGTGACAGGACCACTTCTAACCCGTAGTCTAATGCATAAGCTGCCAAGATTGGGGCTTGGTGGGGTTGTACGCCATAAGGCACTTGGGGCAGAGGATGGCTTGTACCAAGTCCCAGAAAGCGTTATCACATGCCAGGGTCCACTGCCAGCAAACTATTTTGCATAAGAGGTGGTGTAAGGGTTCTGCAATGGCTGCTGCATGCAGAATAAATTTACAGTAATACTTGAGCTGCCCCAACACTGGTTTCAGTTGGCATGTGTTAGTTAGGGCCTGAAAGTTTTTCACTGCCTCTATAATCTATGACATAGGGCAGATACCTCAGGTACTAAAAACCAGGTATTCCACTTGATGAACAAAAAGAAAAAAAAAACAGCACTTGTCTATTTGAGATAGGCCTGTGGGAGGACCATGAACAGTGTGTGCAGGTTGTGAGCCAAGTCCTGTGTGTTCTTGCCCAAAATGAGAATGTCATATAAAGAGTTCATCATGCAGGCGAGGTGCTTGAGATAGTGCTGAAAAATCGCTGGAGTAGTGGTGATGCAAAAGAGAAGTCTATTATGGTAAAACAGCCCAAAAGGAAGCATTGGGAATTCTTGGCCAGTAGAAGTTGGAGATATGCTTCATGGAGGTCAGTCTTGGCAAACGCTTTACCACCCATGAGAGGTAGATCATTATGTCCCCTACCTTGGGAATAGGATAAGCATATATGACAGATTGGACATTAGTGGTTGTCTTGAAGTCCCTGCAAATGCGCAGTGCACCATTTGGTTTTTCTACTAGACAATGTGGGTGGCCCATAGGCTTTTGTGAAAGGGAATGAGAATACCCTCATCCTGCAACCACTGTAGCTGTAGTTGAAGTTTGTCCCTGACTACAAAAGGAACATTTCCGGCTTCGAAGAACTTCAGTGTCACAGATGAAGGAAGAGCCACATATGCCTCAAAGTCTTTGACACCCAAGGAGGGTTGTGTGAACACTGAGCTAAACTTAGAAAAGGCAGGAGTTGGCACCCAGTGACTTGACGATGAGGATGGAGTCATTGATTTCTAAGCCAAGAGTGTTGATCATATCCAGCCCCAAGAGACTGATGGCTCCAGGAGTGCTGAAGACCATAATCCTGGCCATAAGAGCTGTCGAACAGTACTGAACTTGGACTGTAAATTGGCTGCTGACTTTAATGTTACTGCTGTAACTATGCAGCAGAGAGTCAGAAGGCTGAAGGGGAGGGGCTCCATGTGATAATAATATTGGCAGTCTATGATGGTCGTGGAGCACCCTGTGCAACTCAGTGAGCAAGTTGTTGTTGACTATTGTGAGCAATAGAGGTTGCTCTTAGTAGGGAAGCACAGATTGAATGTTGGATACATCTGGGAACAAGCCTGTCCTATCTTCCACCCCTGTGTCCAAGAGTTCCTTACATGCACAATCAACATTCATTCTGAGCACTACTCGGCACACTTAAGCCCTTTGTTAGGTTTTCCCACAAAAGGTGCACTTAGTGCGCTGGTAGTGGCACTGGTGTCTCTGGTGACTAATGAAACAGTGGCTATAGGAAGGGGGCTGTTGAGGGTGGCATGTGGCCACTGACTCTATGCCAGCAGGGTGTGGATCTGAGCTGGGTGGGGTTGCCTGACTTGGATTTAGGAGATCATGTTGGTCAGGTAGCAAATGCTTGTGATGGGTCCTGCAGGGTGGCTGACAATCTGAAACACTGCTCAAAAGATCTGATAATGTGAAGACATGTTTCTAAGGAAGGATCTTTTAGTTTAAGGAGATCTGTGCATAGTCCTTCAATGGGGGCATGCACGAGAATCACGCCTCGGATCAAGGACGTCACATATGATTGCTTACTCTGAGGATTACTACACTGGAAATGGCAGTCACAAGTTAAATCCTGGAGGCAAGCAATCCATTTGCAGTAAGACTACATGTTCAGTTTACGACAGTTGAAAAGCTTGTGGCAGGCTGCCACCAAATTCACCTGGGAGTCGATATATTCTAACAAACTGGACTTCAATGTGTCATAGGGCAGAGTGTGAAGTTCCACTTCCAGGTTAAGTTGTTGCAGAAGGTGATAAAACATCTGGGTGTGTGACTGACAGAAAGAATCTGCGCTCTTGGGTATCATCTTTGATGCCATGGGCTAGGTAGTGCTGTTCCATGCATGCGATATAGTTCGCTGCCCATGACCCAGTCTTCTTGATGAATTACTGCAACAGTGGGGGGTGCTGCCTGGAAGTCCTTGACAATGGAGTTGATGTGGGAGAGACAGTCGCAGAACTCCAGAGGCGATGTGGAGATGGCCCCAGCTGCTTGATCAGGAGTCCGTGGGTGCACTGCATCTGCTGGAACGAAAACAACACTTGGGCAGATACATCCACCAGTTCTGTCATGCTGGAATTTACATGATAATAAGTGTACTTGAAAGTGGAAGAACACATGTCAAAAGACTGTGTATCTGGATCAGACCACACATGTGAGACACTGACAAAAACTTGTAGCCAACTATGCTAAAGGCAGCATAGGAAAAGTACCAAGATATGAAATGAGTATGAAGTTTATTGCAACTCACATAAACAATCTTCACTGATGGAAATAGATTGTAGCTGTGGAAATAGATTGGAACACAGTAATTAAAAACAAGTCCGTAATTAAATATTGAAAGAACAACAATAACATCTGAAGGCATGAAAATATCAGAATAAATTAAATGTTCCAAAGTCCAGTGCCCAGACACTAAGCATGCCACAATTAAAGTCCCATGAGTATGAAGTTTATTGCAACTCACATAAACAATCTTCACTGATGGAAATAGATTGTAGCTGTGGAAATAGATTGGAACACAGTAATTAAAAACAAGTCCGTAATTAAATATTGAAAGAACAACAATAACATCTGAAGGCATGAAAATATCAGAATAAATTAAATGTTCCAAAGTCCAGTGCCCAGACACTAAGCATGCCACAATTAATGTCCCAGAGGGCTGCAGAGAAGATAAGTCTTGCATATTGTCAGCAAAAAACAAAGACAAATATTACAAAATCCAATTGCTGGTCATGGCGCAGAGGCCATGTCTCTTCTATGTAGAGCCCAAGAATGACATAAGTCCATAGCTGGCAGCTCCTGGAAGTGAAGGTCAATGTGGACAGTGGATGCATCACAGTGGTGGTTGCAGAGTGAGACCCAGATTATGGAATTTTTTTTTTTTTCACTGTCAGTACCTGGGCCAGAAAACTCACTCGGAGTGAAGTGCTTGAGCATAGCCTGGGTGCTAGCCTAAATACTGCCTGGGTCAGAGGACACTGCAAGTACTACTTTTGGTCTCGTAACCTGTGGAGGAGAAAAGGTTCTTGGGGCCAGTGACCTCTGATAGTTCTCAGGTTGCCCCCTGGTGGCCAGGTAGAGCATGGCCATCCCTTGTTTTGTCATCTGAAGAGCTGTCCCATGCAAAAGTCTGTGCCCGCGTAACTTGTCTGTGTCCTTGGTTGCTGTCTTAAGTAGGCACAAGCCCTCGACACAGGATCAAGAACCTCTCATTGTGCTCTGAAATGAGGGATATCCTAGCCAAAATCCTATCAGTCTCATCCAAAGTAGTATTGTGCTACTGACCCAACTTACAGAATATTCTTGTCCATCCCTATTCCAATCCTGGTTCCAGTCTTGTACCCCATGAGTAATTCCATTGTGGTTGTCCAAGGTACAAGAACTATCCATTACACCCACCACCACCACCACCACCACCACCTCCTCCTCCTCCACCACCACCACCACCTCCTCCTCCTCCTCCTCCTCCTCCTCCTCCTCCTACCACAGACCAACCACAGGAATAATTTCCTACTGAATAGAAGGTAGGGCCACATCTGAAAGCAGAAAGAACTTAGATCAGAAATATTGTCTGTATTTGATGGACTAATGACAAGAAAGGAAATTTGTCTGACTGCACTCTTATGTGATACTTCAGTTTTGAATTATTCCTTTTTCTGCAACTCATGTCCACTACATGTCATAGCTTTGTTGCCAAATTGTTGTAGTAAAGGTGATCCAAGAGGTATATACAGGGTGGTCAGAAATAGTCTGACAGGCTTGTAAAGATGTTTTAGGGTAGCTTATGCTAAGAAAAAACTGTTAAGAAAAAAAGTCAGTACGTTGTGCCATTTACAAGTTAATTGCCATTGAAATTAGCCAATCAGGCTGTTGTGCATGCAGATTGAAACAGGCTGCCAGATACAACTAGTGTCAATTTTTTTAATGGCGTAGATGATAGCAGATGAGACTCCTCTGCCTTTGGCTTGGGTTGGATCCTTCCTATCACGCCATGTCAAGTTTTTGTATTGTTCTCTTGTTTGATGTTAGGAAACTAAACAAAGAACATGTTTGGTGTCACCATCTCTGGCAGGCTACTTGAATTTGTGCATGCAATGGTGTGATTGGCTAATGTAAATTGGACACAACACAACCAAGAATGTTAGTTCAACATTATTAAACTGTGGCATGTACACCAATCACCATAACATACAATGAACACAATAGGATAACGCAAATGTAAGGAAGCAGTAATAACATGATAACTGAGTGTTAGTGCAGTGCAGTTTAAATAGGCACTAACGCATGGAAGGCTCTATCGGAAGTTCACAGTATTGCTCTTTTGTGGTGCACTTTCGCTGATGATAACACACTGCTACTGTGCACAGCTTTCAAGTGTGGATGCATTACTTCATTCCTCTTCCCTTGGGGAACAGCTCAGATTCACGAGATGTCCTTGACATTCTCCTCCGCAAAGCTCTATCGGAGATGACGTGCTGATAATGGGACATATGGTCAGAAGTACTTTGGGTGTGGGCAGCATTGCAGTCTGCCTTCTCGTGGCAACCCATATGGTAGGATGGATGTCGTTGGTGCAAGTTCCATGTCCACATCAGGTCCAGTGCCTGGTAGTAGTGGTGGTGGTGGTGGTGGTGGTGGTGGTGGTATCCTCGCAGTTGATGGCTGAGATGGAAAAGTTGGCTCAGTGTGGACGGCAGCTATGTTGGCACTGGTAGCCGTATTGGAGAAGCTGCACCAGATTCGTCCACTGGTGACAGGGGATCCCTCGTATGTTGTGTCAGGGACTCAACCACATAAGGTGATCCATCGAGCAAGGCAGACTGGCATGGTGATGTGGGAGTTCCAGCTAGGCTTGTCCAGTCATCCATGCACTGGCACAACAGGTCATAATGACGTGCACAGAGCTCTCCTCCATATGGATGTCATCAGAGATGGCAGCTGCAGCATCAGGATTTGATGGCGGGAATCCATTTTGGGCGATGACCAAACTCGCATGCCCGGACAGCCAACCCGAGCTGGAAAAGGAAGACAGCTCCACAGGTTGACGTCCCTGGTTGGGGCATAGGAGGTGCATGAGCATCCAGGGTTGACTCCTGTGGAGCAGTCCAGCGGGGCTGTTGTTGCCAGATAGAGTGTACTGATAGGAAGACAGAAATTGATCCCAGGAATTGTCAGACAGGGACTTAGTCACATACTTTTACATTTGCATGTTGAATGTTCCAACTTAATGTTGGACTGCAAGTGGAAGGGTGGGGTGAAAATGTGATGAATCCCATGGTCATCACAGTAGGAGGCAAACTCTTGTGACACAAACTGAGGGCCATTAAAAGAGGCCAACACTGCTGGAAGTCCATCAATGAAAATATTTTTTGTCTGTGCTGCCACGGTGGCAGCAGCTGAAGTTGACAGGCAAATAAACAACATATAGGAACTGAAAGAATGCGTCAATTACTATTAGCCAGTATGCATTAAGGAAAAGGCCGGCAAAATCAATGTGTAGATAGTTCCAGGCCTGTGAAGGTTGCGACCACGGAGACAATGTTGCCTACAGGGCAGCTTGCTGCATTGTGCATTCAGAACATGTTGTAACTAAACAAGTGATGTCGCCACCCAAACCATACCAAAAAATATGACGACTGGCTAATGCCTTTGTGCATGACACCCCCCCCCCCCCCCTCCCAGTGATCAGTGTGCAGCAATTGCAGGATATCTGAATGGAGAGCTTAGGGAACCACTAGATGAGGAGGTGAATAGTCTGTATTGAGAAGTAGAATGTGGTCAGTGATAGAGAAACAATGCTGAAATACACAGTAGTTATCGAGGGGGTCTGATGTCTGCGATGGAAGCACCACAGGCCAGCCGTGTTTTACACAGTGTATCACTTTCTGTAAAATCAGGTCGGTAGCACAGCCAAAGTGCTAGTGATTGGAAATCACCAATAGCTTGTTGAGTGCACTCATCAATGTGGAAACAGAGTAACTCCTGATCAAAAACTGAGTCTGGACCGGCTGGAAGACAGGAGAGCTTGTCAGCATTCGCATGTTTAATTGTGGGGCAGAAGTGACTCTCGTAGTTGTACTGGGCAACAACACTGAGGGGCTAAACAGCAAAACTAATGTCTTGTGATCTGTGATGAGATGGAATTTTACATCATACAGGAAAACATGAAACTTTTTGAAGGCATAAACAATGGCGAGTGCTTCATTCTATATTTGTGAATATGTAGTCTGAGCCAAATTAAGTGTCTTCGACATGCATGCAATAGGCTGCTTAGTAGCTTCAGAATATTTATGGCCTAACACTGCTCCCAGCCCATGCTGGAATGTATCTATTGCTAACACTAAATGTTGACCCAGTTGATAGATTACAAGGCAAGGTGCAGACTGTAACATAGACTTGAGTTTGGAAAATGCTGTTCCATATGCCTGTGAGCAGTGGAAATATGTCCCCTTATGCAGCAAAACATATCACCATTGTGCAACTGACACTGCTCCTAGCAAAAGCTGGTGATAATAAGCAGTCTTACTTAAAAAAAAAAAACTTGTAGTTCCTTGACTGACAGGTTGCGGAAGAGCCACAATGTCAGAGACATTGTGACCAAGGGGTTTGATACCAGCACTAGAGACCTTGAACCTAAAATAAACTGTAGAAGCCTGAAAGAAGTGGCACTTTTCCAAATTGAATTTTAACTTGGCGGCCTGTAACACCAAAAAGAGCACACATAAGTCATTGAGATGTTCAGCAGTGGAGGAGCCGGAGACCATAATACCGTCCAGATAGGTGGCACAGACCTTGTGAGATGTTAGAGATATGGTTGAAAAATCACAGGGTGCTGGCCATGCCAAATGGTAACCACAAGTATTGAGACAAGCCAAAAACCATTTAACAACCAAAAGTCATTGAGAGTCAGCATCAACAGGAAGCTGCATATATGCGTTGGAGAGATCAATCTCGGAAAAGTACTGGACCAGCAACCATGGCAAAAGGTTTGTCAGGGCATGGCAAGGGACACATGTCAATGATAGACTGGGCATTGACAGAAACTTTGAAATTGCCACAAAGATGTAACCATCCTGATTGCTTGTTGATGATGACTAAGGGGGTAGCCCACTCACTGGATACAATTGGTTGGATTACCCCAGAGGCCATGAGGTGGTTGAGCTCCACATTCACTTGGTCACTGAGTGCATTGGCACTGGGTAAACCCAAAAGAAAAGGGGTCTGGCTGAAGGTTTCATAGTGATGTTGGCTTTGAAATTATTGACACAGCCCAAGCCTGTGGAAAACAGGTGGGGAAATTCAGAGCATGAAGAGTCGAGTTGTGTACAAGGCACTTGATCAGAGACGAGATTAACTTCTTCGGAAATAGTGAACCCAAAAAGGTTAAAGGTATCCAAACCAAACAAATTTTCAGCGCATGCATTGCTCACCACCAGAACAGTCAGTGGACAAACCACAGATTTATACGTGACTGGCGCCAAGAAACTACCCAATATTGGAATGCTTTGTTTATTGTAACTGGCTAATGTATGGGACCCTGGTGCTAAAGGGTTTGTGTTACAAACAGGGGAAATTTGGCCCATTTTGTTGCACTGGCAGCAAATGTCCCACCACTTAGGACAGTCTGGCCTCATGAGTGACAAAACATGATGAACAAGAGAGGAGCATGGAGCACTTGCATTGTTGTTCATTACTGGGCATGTTGTGCTGCTGCTGCAGCCATAGCTGCCCTAGTGAATAGGGCCGGCCACTGTGATGTTTTGCTCGTCCTTGGACTACTGCCACCATATTGTCCCCTGGTGAACCGCTGGACAAGCAGTGGGGAAAGGTGGTTGAAGTTCTGCAACCTCACTCCACGATTCAGTCTGAGTACCTGCAGCCCTCGAAACCTCAAAAAGTTGTGTAATAGTCATTGGAGAGTGTGGGTTTTCACATTGAATGACCTGCTTATGAACCTCATGATTGGGGCCAACCGAATGATTGCATTGCAAACCATTTGGTTGGCATATGACTCGTTATGTACATCAGTGACAAAGTGACGACAACAGCTTAAACTGTGAAGCTCAGCTGCCAAGTCGTATAGGAATGTTCCAGTTTCTTGCGACACCAGTAGAACTTGACTCAAATGGCAATGATGTGCATCCTATTACAGTAGTATTTGGAAGAAGGTTGCACATGTTATCAAAAGAGAGTGAAGACCGATTGTGCAGGGGGGGGGGGGGGGGGGCAGTTGGCAAAGGAATTGATACATGCGAGGTGATAATCAAGACAAAAAGGAAGTGCAGCATACGATAACATCAATCCAAACACATGTAAATGCTGCCTCAACTGCTTTTTCATAGGCTTTCCATTCTTTGACAGACTCATCATAAGCTGGAAATGGGGGGTGGGGGGTGTAAACAACTGTGGTAGCGGCAGGAGGTGTAAGAGGCAACGTAGCAGGTGACATAGATTGAGACAGACCTGAATTGATCAAAACAGAGGCAAACGTTTCCAATATTAGGGTTTGATTGTGTTGTACTGTGGCGAATGCCCCCTGCTTTTAACGAAGACGCTGCAACACCACAGTAAGAACCCCTTGCTGATCAACCAGCCTGCATAAAAACTCGTCAGTAGTACTATGAGGCATTGTAGAAGCAACGGAGGACCAATCACCATAATATACATTGAACACAATAAGATAAGACAAATGTATGCAAGTAGTAATAACATGATAACTGAGCGTAAGCATAACGTGGCAGGGTTTAAATAGGCACTCACGTATGGCGGGCTCTGTCAGAAGTTCACAGTACTGCTCTTTCATGGTGCATTCTCACAGATGACAACACAGCTGATGCATGCAGCTTTCGAGTGTGAGCACATTACTTCATCTGACTTCAGTGCTAATTATCATAGAAATGGTACAATGTGTCTTAATTTTTATTTTACTTAACAGTTGTTTCTCAGTACAACCTACTCTTCAACCACCCTACAAGCTTTTCAGGCTGTTTCTGACCACTCTGTATATATTTCAACTAATAAGCAATGCATGAGCTGGCATGAGCTGCTTTGTGCACTTAAAATAATATTGTAAAATCATTAATAATTTGAGAGGATTGTTCCTTTCATACTAAAGTTTGAATTTTATGCACTGAATCAGTACTGTGTGCCTTCCTGACCTTCCTAGAAGTATGAGAATTACAAACACTGATGAAGTTGCCAAATTTCTTGTAACAGAAGCAAATTTCATTCTGCATAGTATACTGATGACATGGATGTTATAAAAACACTTGGGGCAAGGAAGTAGTGAAATACATTGAATACATGTGGACCCATGGTCTGTCGGTAGTGTCTGTGACTAATAATCAAAATGTTGTGAGTCTCTGGTTTGAACCCAGCAACTTCTTTAATTTTGATTAAAAATTATCAGCAATGGTGTCCAAAGACCACTGGTATATAAAAGTCACCATTGTTCTGCCAACCGCTTCCTCAAAGAGGGCAGAGAAGTAGATAGAGTTGCAGGGCAACGTCTTGCCCTTGAGGTGGGAAACCACTGCTAAAAGGTAAAAGAATCTGCAATGATTCGTGACGTAAGGATGCAGGAGGCAATGGTACCACTGCATTAAAGACACACAATGTATATCCACTGGACATGCCCTGTTATTGAAAAAGTGTCATGAGTGACAAAAGATTCCAGATTAATACTGCATTCTCACCTCCAGGAAGAGACTGCTAGAATGGAGGTAACCATGAGATTGAATATCCAAAGAAAGGGTTAAATTCTTCAAGTTGAAATGTGTGGTGTCAGAAGTTTGGATGTGGACGGAAGCTAGAAAATCTGAAAAGGGAAATTCAAGGACTGAATCTAGATATAATGGGGGTCAGTGAATTAAAATGGAAAGAAGATATCAATTTCTGGTCAGTGAAACATAGGGTAATATCAATGACAGCAGAGAATAGATAAGGAGTAGGATTTGTTACGAAGAGAAAATTAGGGCAGAGAGTGTGTTACTACAAAAAATTTGGTGGTAGTGTTGTTTTCACCAGAATCAACAGCCAACACCAGAAACTATAGTTCATTTATACAATCCAACATCAGAGCATATGATGGAGAGAGAGAGAGAGAGAGAGAGAGAGAGAGAGAGAGAGAGAGAAAGTGTATGAGGATACTGAAGGGATTAATTCTGTGGGTATTGGAACACAGTAGCAGGGAAGAAATAGAAGAAACAGTTAAGAAGAATAGGAATGGAAGAGAAGAAATATTAATTGAGTTCTGCAATAGATTTCAGCTACTAATAGTGAATACATTGTTCCAAATTCACAAGAGATGGTGGTATACTTTGTGCCAAAAAGTAGAATACCAAAGTACTGAGGAATTATGAGATGTGTTGATGTTCTCTGAGGCTATAGACACTGCAATAATAAATATCACAATGAGCAATCCAGTTGAAGAGGATGGATGGTCATATCTAAAAAGGTCTGTCGCAGAAGTCGGACAGACAAACATAGGTACAAGGAAGGTAGTTGCCAGAAATTGTATAACAGAAGAAATACTCCAATTGATCGACAAGAGAAGGAAGTATGAAAATGTTTAAGGATGTTTAGGAATACAGAAATATAAATTATTTAAGAATGAAGTAAATAGGAAATACAGGGAAGACAAGGTAAAGTGGCTACAGAAAAAAATGTGGAGAAATTGAAAAAGAAATATTTGTCATAATGAGTGATTTAGCATGCAGAAGTCAAAGCAATCTTCAATGAAATTAAAAGCAGGGGTGTTAACATTCAGAATTAAGCACAGAGGAGAGAGTGCATAGGTAGAAAGTGTAGACTGAAGGCCTCTGTGAGATGGAGGACTCGTCTGATGACATTATTAAGGAGGAAATAGGTCTGTGTGGATGACATATGGGATCCAATATTGTAGTAAGAGTTTAATAGAGCTTTGGAAATCTTGTGATCAGGTAACATGGAGGGAATAGATAACATTCTTTTGGAATTTCTGAAATCACTGGGGGTAAGTCACACACAATCAAGTAACTTCTCAAGTTGGTGGTAGAATCTATGAGGCTGGAGACATACTATTAGACTTTTGGAAGAATTCATCCACACAATCTTGAATATAGCGAAAGCAGATAAGTGTTAGAACTATTGCACTATTAGCTTAACAGCTTATGCATCCAGGTTGCTGGCAAGAGTAATACTCAGAAGAATGGAAAATTAAAGTGAAGATTACCATGTTGGATTACTATCAGTTTGGCTTTCAGAAAGGTAAGGGCATCATTGAGAGGCAGTTCTGATGTTGCAATTGATAATGGAAGTAAAACTTAAGAAAAATCAAGATACATTCAAAGGAATTGTGACCTGGAAAATGTGTCCATCAATGTAAAATAATGCAAGATGTTCAAAATTTTGAGAAAACTAAGGAAACATACAGGGAAGATGGATAGTATATAATTTATACAAGAACCAAGAGGGAACAATAAGAGTTGAAGACCAATAGAAAAGTGCTTAGAGTAAAAAGGGTGTAAGACAAGGATGAAGTCCGTTGCCACTGTTATTCAATCTAGACTTTGAACAATTAATGATGTAAATAAAAGAAAGCCTCAGTGGTGGGATTAAGATTATTAAAATTCAGGTTGAAAGGATATCAATCATAAAATGTGCTAGGATATTGCTACCCTCAGTGACAGTGAAGAAAAATTACAGGACGTGTTGAATGGAACGAAGATCTGAGGATGACACAATGTGAATTGAAAATAAACCAGAGAAAGACAAAATAATTAGGAGTTGCAGAAATGAGATAAGCAATAACTTAACATCAAAAGTGGGGACCACAAAGTTAAGGAAATGTTGCATATTTTAAGCAAAATAACACATGACAAATGAAGGGTGGAGGACATAAAAAGCTTATTTTCGCAGTCGGAGAGGGCATTCCTGGCCAAAGGAAGTCTAACCTGATGAAAAAATTTCTGTGACTGTACATTTGAAGCACAGCATTGTATGGTTGTGAATCAAAGACTATGGGAAAACCAGAAAAAAAGAAAATCAAAGCATTTGAGATTATGTGGTATAAAAAGATGTTGAATATAAGATAATGTATGAGGAGATTCTCTGCAGAATCATTGAAGAAAGAGGCATATGGAAAATACTGACAAGAAGAAGGGACGTGATGATAAGGCAGATGCTGAGGACACCAGGAAATAAATTTTATGGTACCCGAAGAATCTGTTGAGGGTAAAAACTTCACGGAACACATCCAACAAATAATTGAGGATGCAGGGCACATATGTTACTCTGAGGTGAAGAGGTTGCCACTAGAGGAATTCGAGGTGAGGAGGTAAGCCATATTGAACCAGTCAGAAGACTGATGACTCAAGGAGGGGGGAGGGGGGATGCTGAGCTTGGGGAGTAGAATCACCTGAGGAAGGTTTGGAATATTTTGTTCCAAGAGCTATCATTTCTTTGAACTCTGTTGTCTCAGTTCTTCTTCTTCTTCCTGAAATGTTTCTGATTATGCAGGTCATTCACAGAGCCTCATCCAAGCTTCTCCCTAACTATTGACTGCTGTCTTACTGGTCAAGCTGGTTATTTGTTCGTAATAACTGTGCAGTATGTGGAACCTTTGGAGTATGTTTGCCAGTGCTTTTAAGTATCCTATCTGAATTCAAAACTTTGCTCAATTCTTAGAACATAACCAAAGGTGGATCCAAAAACCTTATTGCCTGAATACACACCTCTTTATCAGGTTCATAACAAATAACTCATTATACTGAATTTACTGTGATTTACATGTTCTTAACGGGGCATGATTGTTAACAAGATGTGTGATCACCAAGGATGGCAATGTATGCTGTGCAATGTCCTTGCATTCTGGCTCCAAGGTTGGTAAGGTGCTTTTGTGGTAGGGCATTCAATTCCTCCACCATCATGATTGACAACAGCTGGGCTTACATTGGTGCTTGTGAACATACTGTAGTATGCCTCCCGAACACATCTCACACATCCTTGATGGGATTTAAGTTGGTTAAATTGGCAGGCCAGTTTATTTGCCAATATCCTCCCACTCTGAGAGCTCATCCACCTACACTGTTCATTGTGGTTGTGCATTGTGTTCTATAAATGTGAAGTCAGGGCAGAATGCATTGCTTGAAAGATGTAAATGGGGAAGGAGTACTGTGTCGCAATAACATAGACCAGTGGATGTATCAATTTCAAGACTTGGAGGTTGGTACATCCGTGCAGCATTATGCCTTCCCACATCATAACACTTGGATCACAAAACTGACGGTGTTTGACACTCTTCTTGGGTGTCTTATGTGTGGCGAGAGGTGGGAACATGTAATAAATCATGGAACATAGTCGAATGTGATCCATACATTATAGTGTGAGAAGGCATAATGTTGCATCGGCGTAGTGAGCTCCAAATTTTGAACACAGTACACTCATTGATCGGTGATATTGTGACACTGTACTCCTTTCCCGCGTGCATTGCTTTATTTTAGACAGTGTGTAAACACACTGGCTCACCTTATGAAGGACTTGAATTTTTCTTCAAAACAACTGCAGCTCTTTTCTTTGAATAGTAAAAAGACTTAGTTATTGATTATTGGAGGTAACAGCTCATTGAATAGTGTGAATAGTGGAAGCACTGAGTCATCAGTGAGCACAAAAAAAGAATGAGAACTTTGCTAGCTTTCTGATGAATCCTTTAATGACCTATGGTGTACACACACACACACACACACACACACACACACACACACACACACACACACACAAATACAGCTACATTATGCCAGCTGAAAACACAAGACTGGGCTTGGAGTTAAGAAGGTAGAATGTGGTGTGGGGTTATGTTGGGAGGAGTAGGTGAGGAGATATAAAGATGGGGGATATGATGGGAGAGTTTGAGAGCGTTGAGGAGGTGTGGCTTATGGCTCAGAGGGAGGCAGCAGGCATGCAAGATAGCAAGGCAGGAGGGAGAGGCAGCACGTAGATGCTGTAGGAAGCAACATATGAGCAACGGAGTCTGTGACATTTTGCAGCATATGATGAAGATGATGTGGTGGTGTGGATTTTGAATGGGTGGCAGGGCAGAGGAAGGGAAAACTGTTGGGTAGAGGGTGTTGGGGCAGTGGGTTATTGGAGACTTGGGCCAGTAGGATTACAGGAACAATGGATGTGTTGTAAAGATAACTCCCATTTGTAGAGTGTGAAAAGCTAGTGCTGGGGAGAAGGATCCTGAAGGCATGGGTTATGAAGCAGCCATTAAAGTCAAGCATGTTGTGCTGCTCAGAAGCATGTGTTCAGTTCTGCTCTTCTCCACAGTTTGGCAGTGACCATTCATTTGAATGGACATTTGGTTGATGGTCATACCCATATAAAATGCTATGCAGAAATTGCAGCAGATATGGTGTATGGCTTGGCTACTATCACAGATACCCCTGCTTCAGACAGGATAGGGCAAACTGGTGATGACACTGTAATATGTGCTGCACTTGGATTCTTCTACGGGGATATGACCCATGTGGCAAGGGATTGAGAGTGGTTGTGGCACAGGAACGAATCAGGATATTGTGTAGGTTGGGTAGGCAACATAATACCTCTTTGTGAGGTATGGAAAGAATTGCACATGGGATGTTCTTCATTTTTGACATGACGATAGACAGTTGAAGCTCTGGCAAAGGACATGTTTTAGTTGCTCCAGTCTGGGATGATACTAGCTGATGGGGTGGGTGCTCCTTTGCTGCTGGCTCTTGGTGGTGGTAGGAGGATGAGGGGTACATTAAGATATGACATGAAAAATCTATTTGTGGACTAGATTTGATGGATAGTGCCCTTTTGCAAAGGCCTTTGTAACACCTTCAGCATGCTGGGCAAAGGACTTCTCATTGCTGCAGATACAGTGTTCTAAGGAGGTCAGACTATATGGGAGTGACTTGTTGGCATGGAAGGATGACAGCTGTCAAAATGCACATACTGTTGGTGATTAATGGGCTTTATATGGACAGAGGTGTGGATGGAGCCATCATATAAGTGGAGGTCAACTACCAGAAAGGTGGCACATTGGCTGAGGATGATGAGGTGAAATGAATGGGAGAGGTGTTGAGGCTGTGGAAGAATGAGGGTAGGGTATCGTGGCCCTGGGTTCAGATCATGAAGATATCCTCAGTGAACAATATCCAGATGAGAGGTTTGGGATATTGGGGGGCTGGGAAGGTTTCCCCTGGGTTTCCCACAAACTAACTGGCCTAGGGCAGTGTCAAGTGAGTGCCCCTGACTCTGCTGCAGATTTGTGTAAATATCTTCCTCCTCAAAAGAGAAGAATTTATGTGTGAGAATGTATAAGAAATGATATGGTGGGTTTGGAATACTAAGGAGGTTGTGTGAGGTAACGCTGAATAGCAGCAAGGCCATGGCATGGGGGGGGGGGGGGGGGGGGGGGGCAGCTTAGTGTATAGGGAGGGGCAGTGACAATAGGGATCCCGGTAATAATGGGGATGAGATGACCAAGAGCTAATGAATGAAGTTTTTTGTAACTTTAATATGAGAGGATAGGATATAGAGAGTTTATTAAAGCCATTGGTCGACAACAGCAAAGAGTCTTTCAGTGAGAGCACAGTAACCACCTACATGGGGAATCCAAGATTGTTGGGTGTATGTATTTTGGGAAGCATGTAGAAGGTCAGTGTGTGCGGGATGATTATTGGGGTGAGGTGGGGGATGGATTCGGGGGACAGATTCTGAGATGGGCTGAAGGATTGTTATAGGGATTGGAGGTTATGCCCCACATCTGACATGGGATCACTGTGGCAAGGCTTTTAGGCAGAAAAGTCGCAGATGCTTTCTGCCAGGTAATCACTGTGATTCATCACGACAGTGGTGGAGCCTTTGTCTGCAGGACGGGGGGATGATTAAATCAGAGTCTGTCTTGAAGTTGTGGAAAACAGTCCTTTCTTCTGTTGAGGGGGTCGTGTTAGTGGAAAGGAACCTGTGGAAAGATAGTGAGGCCAAGGTAGAAGTACAGAATTCCTGGAAAGTAACCAAGGGGTAGGTAGGTTGGAGAGGGAGAAAGTTGTCGTCAGGTGGTGATATGAGCTCTAAACAGGCCTTGTTCAGTGTTGGGATTGGGTTGGCTTAAGGTGGAGGGATTGATAGTAAAAAATATATTTTTACTTTAGTGATTGGGAGAAAGAGAACAGTATTCAATAAGTCCACCTCTCATGAAGTGATACTCTGCCACCCATCCAACATACACGATATCCTGGTCCATCTCTATGCCAGACCCACTCCCAGCCCCTTGACACACAGGCCATATCCCTGAGGAAGGCCCAGGTGCAAGATCTGCCCAATCCATCCTCCCAGGGGGTAATGCTTGCCATGTCCTTGTCTTTCAATAAGCCACATACACCCCCCCCTCCCCCCCCCCCCCCCCCCACACACACACACACATACACACCTCCCCTGGCACATGCTAAGTGGTCAGCACCTCAGGAAGGTGCAGAGTTGGCAAATAAGGTTTTCATGAACTGTGGAATTGGTGAGTGCGAGCGGTCATCTGTTGTGAAGCCTCTGGGCATGCTTCAGCGACCACCATGTAATGTATTGGTGGAATTATGTGTGTCACAAGGAATGGGGATCTTGGATTAATCACCTGGATTGTGAGGATGGCACAAACCTCTCAAAAAAAAAAAAAAAAAAAAAAAAAAAAAAAAAAAAAAAAAAAAAAAAAAAAAAAAAAAAAAAAAAAAAAGAACCCCTCAGTCTTTTAAGGTGTACTGTGTGCCAAAGAGATACATGGCTGTTGATATGGAACAATTTTAATGGGGAATCTGTTGTACCCCATGTGTTCAAGGATTACCCAGACAGGCAGGGTCCTGTCGAGACAGACTTTTTGTTTCCTAAGCTGCTCATTGGATCACTATAGCATCCATGACTTGTCAGACACTTACTCCCAACAATTTGGTTGGTCCATTGGGCAGTAAAAACACCCATCCTACAAATAGAACTTGGGAGGGCAGCCCTCTTGAGCAGCCTTCATCGTAAGTTCAAGCACTGTATCATAACAGGGCTTGCCAAGTGTGTCAAAATATCTTTCTTGTGGTACAAAGAGAAGATAGTACATTTGAGAAGGTATCATCCTCTTATATACAAAATGGACTTGATGGATTGGTTGGAACCCTCTTGTATATTAAGTGGCTGCATTAAGGCACATTACTGCTTGAAATAGCGACATCACAGCAAGTTACCAAGCTCCAGGAAGTCAAGACTTTTGGGTGTATATCCTTTGTGGTAGAACTGCACCATACCATTAACTGTAGTCAAGGATGCTTATTCTACACTCTTTATTGATAACCACTACATATAGGAAAATTACATCAGTGATAACTGCATGCCGAATAATGACAAGGTTAGAGAAACATTAACACAACTATAAACTGTTAAAGTACACAGTCCTATCACTAACAACTGAATGCACACTGGCACGGAGCTGGTCTGACTCAAGAGTGTTTGTGTACAATGGAAAAGATGCAAGTGCCTGAGGCCGCATTGGCAGTAACCTAAAGTGTCCTTATTGGTTGGCCACAGCACTGTATGCAGGCAACAGTGGTGTGCTTGCTTTTGCCGGCTGCTGCTTGTTTCAGATACAAAAGTTGAACGTCACAACATCCCTACCCTCTTCTACGGAGCCAGCACCACTGGCATTGGTGTATGAAAATGGAAAACCATACCAGCTGGATCGCTACTGGCAGAGATCAGCATGGGGAAGGAAACCACCCAATCCGCCCAGGTGAACTGATGGCATCTGGGCAGACACCATCAGACACCAGTTGAGGGTCCAGGACAGGCAATGGCCCCATCCCAACATTTTCGACACTCACCAGCACATCCAGGGTAGAAGCCACCATGGCATTCGGTCCCTGGGAGGGGTGGCATCTGCAGGGGGGCTGGCCAGTGGTGTCTGCTGTGGCTGCCATAAGTCATTGCCCTACTGGTGGTGTAGTTGATTCTGATGGCGAGATTGTGATGCCCTGTGGTCATCCATGCTGAATATTAGCTGGCCGTGCATCACCCGAACCTTAGCCGGCCCCTATTGCAGCTGCTGGCAAATGGTTTGCACTAGATTGTCCATAGCATATTGTGAAGGGTGCAGCCATGTCACAGGCCATGGTGTAGCAATGTCTGCTGGGCTGCAGGTGTTCAGTGGCACGTGCCTGTAGGTGCTTAGGAACACAGGCAACACCGTATTGGTAGGTGAGTCCGCCAAGCACTTTGCCAATTTCATATGAAATGTGTGCACCATACGTTCCACCTCACTACTTGGTTGGGGGGGGGGGGTGAAATGGTGTGGACATGAGGTGAATTATACCATTTCAGATGCTGATATCATGAGAAAATGCTGTGACAATCTGTGGGCCATTATTGGAGACGATCATCCGTGGCAATAATTTGATCAGAAAAATCTGCATTAGAGCCCGCATAGTAGCTTCTGCTGAGGTGGAGCAGATGTGCAAGACATATGAATAATTTGACAGTGCATCCGCTGCTACTAAACACATGGAATGATGGAAAGGAACCCCAGAATCAATACTGATACAGTCACATGGCTGACTACGAATGGGTCATGGAGAAAAAGTTCATGTGGGAGGGCTGTCTGATGCTCGGAACACTGTTTGCACCCAGAGAGAAGTTTCTCAATTGCTGAATCAATGCTGTGCTTTTAGGCAAAATGCCTTGCAAGCATTTTCATGTGGTTATGCCTTGGTGCCCATGGTGGAGAAGCACAAGAATTCAGGACTACAGGCTAACAATACTAGTAGTATGAATATATACAATACATCATTTGTTTCTATTAAAAAATTCGTCAATGGAGTAGAAAGAATTGGCCACTAGTAAGTCTTTCAGACTCCTTTTAAACTGATCTTTATCTGTAACTAAATTTTTTATGTTTGCTAGCAAATTATTGAAGATGAGTGTTCCTGAGTAGTGGACCCCTTTTTGAACTAAAGTAAGTGCTTTTAAGTCCTTGTGTGGATCATTTTTGTTCCTGGTATTGTATGTATGAACTGAGCTGTTTGTTGGAAAAAGAGATATATTATTTAGGACAAATTTCATTAAGGAGTAAATATACTGAGGGGCAGTAGTTAGTATACGCAGTTCTTTGAAGAGGTTTCTACAGGACGTCCGTGAATTTACTCCACAAATGATACGTATTACACGCTTTTGGACTATGAAAACTTTTGTTTGACTTGAAGAGTTACCCCAAAATATTATACCATATGACATTCTGGAATGAAAGTAGGCAAAGTATGCAAGCTTTTTCATTTTTATGTCGCCTATGTCTGCTAACACTCGAATTGCAAATACAGATTTGTTAAGGCGTTTCTGCAGTTCTGTGGTGTGCTCCTCCCAACTGAATTTATTATCAAGTTGTAATCCCAGGAATGTAAGACTGTCAACCTCTTCTATCTGCTCTTCTTCATAGTTTATGCATATACTGGGTGGAAACCTCTTACAGGTTCTGAATTGCATATAGTGAGTCTTTTCGAAGTTCAATGTCAGTGAGTTGGCTTTAAACAATATATTAATATCCATGAAAATATCATTAGAAGATCTTTCTAAAACTACGCTCGACATACTATTTATTGCAATACTTGTGTCATCTGCAAACAAAACAAACTCTGCTTCTGGCAGTGTAACTGATGAGAGATCATTAATGTACACAAGAAAAAGCAATGGCCCTAAGATGGATCCTTGTGAGACACCACATGTAATTTCTTCCCATTCTGATGATGACTGATGACTTAATTTACTAGTCCCTTGCACTGACACCCTTTGTTTCCTGTTAGCGAGGTGTGACTTGAACCATTTTGCAGCACTGCCCGTGACACCATAGAATTCTAATTTATTTAAAAGGATGTTGTGGTTCACACAATCGAATGCCTTTGACAAATCACAGAAAATACCTGCTGCTTGTAACTTGTTATTTAATGAATTAAGTACATTTTCACTGTAGGTGTAAATAGCCTTCTAAATATCAGAACCCTTCAGAAATCCAAACTGTGTTCTTGATAATATGTTATTTGTGGTCAGATGGTTGAGAAGCTGCCTGTACATTACTTTTTCTAAAATTTTTGAGAATGCTGGCAAAAGTGAAATCGGTCTGTAATTTGATGGTATCTCTTTATCCCCTTTCTTGAATAGAGGCTTAACATTTGCATATTTTAGCCAGTCAGGAAATGTCCCAGTTATAATTGACTGGTTACACAAGTAACTTAGAATTGTACTAAACTCACAAGAACATGCCTTAATTAACTTTGTTGATATTTCATCGTAACCATTAGAATGCTTTGTTTTTAAAGATTTTATTATGGAAGTTATTTCTTTTGGCGAAGTGAGTGACATATTCATGTACCTGAAGCTATTTGTAAAGGCTAGTTTCAAATATTCAAGGGCATTATTTACTGATCCTGACAATCCCATTCTATCAGTAATGGATATAAAGTACTTGTTAAATAGATTTTCCACACGATGCCCATCGGTTACTAATGTGCCATCTACCCTTAGTGCTGTTAGCTCCTCTTCCTTTCTGGGTCTATCAGTCTCCTCTTTCACTATATCCCATATTGTTTTTATTTTGTTCCCTGACATTGCTATCTTCTTCTCATAGTGCATTTGTTTAGATGTCTGAATTACTTTTTTTAAATATTTTACAGTAATCCTTGTATTTAGCTAAATCATCAGCATTAGAGCTATTCTTGGTCGACATTTTCCTTTTTGTCTTACAGGAAATCTTTATTCCTAGTGTAATCCATGGTTTTATTATAGATTTCTGTTTAATTTGAGTATCTTTTAGAGGAAAATAGTTTTCAAACATGGTACTGACATTGTTCATGAATGTG
Source organism: Schistocerca cancellata (assembly GCF_023864275.1). Lineage (NCBI taxonomy): Eukaryota > Metazoa > Arthropoda > Insecta > Orthoptera > Acrididae > Schistocerca > Schistocerca cancellata. The sequence goes on from NC_064631.1 coordinate 402,788,651, forward strand.
TTATATTTTTCATTCATGTCATGAGCACTATAAACATCTTTCCAGTTCATATCTTTGAGCAGTTTTCTAAAACACTCAATTTTTGGTTGATTGACTACTCTCCTGTACGCAGATTTAGCAGTCTTGATAATCTGCTTAGAATTTATTTCTAAAACAAGGAGCTGCATGTCATGATCTGATAGTCCATTTATTACAGGTTTTATGATATGATTTTGTTCCTTTGATTTGTCTATAAAAATGTTATCAATAGCTGTCCTTGAGGATTTAGTGATCCTAGTTGGAAAGTTTACGGTGTGAGTTGGATTGAAAGACAACATTACTAACTGCAGTAAATGTTTACTGGAAGATTGCATTAGAAAGTCTGTATTAAAGTCACCAGCAATCAAAATTTCTTTGTTTCTTCCTGTTAAATAACCCAAAAGAGCTCCTAGATGATTTATGAATAGATTATAATTTCCTGCAGGTGCTCGGTAAATAGTTACTATTATGTAGGATCTGTTAAGGAACTCTACTTCTGTTGCACATGATTCTAGATGCTGCTCTAAACAGAATTTATTAATGGTAATGTTCTTGAATTTATGGCAGTTTTTAATAAATGTGGCAACTCCTCCTCCATCCATATCTACTCTGCAGAAGTAGGAAGCTAGCTTAAATCCTGAAATGTCTAACATATCTATACCAGTGGTCACTTGATGTTCAGAGAGGCAGATTATGTCAATTTGGTTAGATGAATTCATTTCATCGATACAAATGAGTAGTTCATCAACTTTATTTCTGAGTCCCGGAATGTTCTGGTGTAATAAAGATAACTGATACTGCATACTAATGGGATTATAACTGCTTTGGCGAAGATGAACTGGCAGTTTCTGATTACTTTCTGTTAAACATTGTTTAAATGGAGGCTGTATGCTAAAATCTGACTCCTGTCCATCTGTTTTCTCAAACTGAGTGTGTCTGCCAATCTCTCTTAAAACTTGTTTTCTTTCCCCCTTCCCTATCCTAAAAAAGGCATCCCTCTAACATCTGTGACCACTGGTATTTTACCATTTGTGACAGTGTCCCCCCTTAAGTTTTCTGCAATCAACCCAGACAGTTTTCCCTTCCCTCAACCCAGACAGTTTTCCCTTCCCTTTCCTATTGAGGTGAAGGCCATACCTAGTGTAGTCCCACCTATCGATAGCATCCACAGGAATCAAACCAATATGGGACCCCATATCCATCCTAAGCAGCCACTCCAACTCCAAGTTCACCCTCCCTACAGAAGAGTTCAAATGAGGCCGATCATTGTGTCTCAACACAGACATAAATCCCACACCTGTATGCTTCATTGCTGATGCTATCTTCACCAGGTCACTCTCTATGGAATATTCAGAGTCTCTGTCAATGGTATTTCCCGTACCACCCACTATAACCATGGCATCCTCCTTCGTGAAATCCGTGCATAAAGAACCTACATCCTCTGTTGCCTGACCCAGATCTGCACTAGTCTTGAAAAAGTTTGTGACCTGGTACTCTGGACGTAGATTTTCCTGCAGTAGTTGGCCAACACCTCTACCATGGGAGGAGTGTTCCATTAACCATCGCCAGCTACTTACGAAGAAGGAAAAAATTGCAGAGTGGGCCCAGCTGCTTAGTAGGCAGTCATTTGGGCCAACCTTTCGACACAAAATGAGATGCTTGATGGAGCACTGGATCTTGCTAAGTGGCTTTCTCTATACACTTCGCTGTGCTGGAAACCTATCCAACACTTACTGCACATTGATTTGGAAAGACACAACTTTCATTTTGTTGAATTCACAATGAGGACCAATGGATAAGGGCGACAGTGCACCTGTATTGGCATGACGGGCAGTGGGATGATAATGAATCTCATACTGATACACTTTCAAAAGGAAAGCCAACTGCTGAAATCTTTGTGGAGACCTGTCAGAAGCTGATAATGGGGGCCAAAGAGCAACACAAGGGGTTTATGGTCAGTGATGAGATGGAATTTGTTCTGATAAAGGAAAAGGAGGTCCTTGCGGGCTGCATAGACAGTTACCAAAGCTTCCTTTTCTGTTTGCAAATAATTGTGTTGAGCATCTGTCAATGTCTTTGAGGCAGATGCCAGAGGTTGTTCAGATATATCAGCTTCCCTGTGAGACAAAACCACCCCAAGCCTATTCTGGGATGCCTCTGTGGCAAGAACCAGCTGTTTACCAAGTGTAAAAATACTGAGAGATGGGGAAGACAGCAACAACTTGGCATGGGCAAATGCTTTGTTGCAGTCCACTTGCCAAACAAAAAGAATACCTTTCTTTCACAAGTTGTTTAAGGGGTGAATGACATCTACCGCCACGTGGGATTAGCCGAGTGGTCTAAGGCGCTGCAGTCATGGACTGTGTGGCTGGTCCCGGCAGAGGTTTGAGTACTCCCTCGGGCGCGGGTGTGTGTGTTTGTCTTAGGATAATTTAGGTTAAGTAGTGTGTAAGCTTAGGGACTGGTGACCTTAGCAGTTAAGTCCCATAAGATTCCGCACACATTTGAACATTTTTTGGACATCTGCCACATTGGCAATAAATTTTTAAATAGGAGCTGAATTTTCCCAAAAATACTTGGAGATCTTTCAGGTTTCATGGCTTAGTAAGGTTGGCAATAGCCACTAGATGATGCTTTGCAGGACAGATGCCATCATTTGAAAGAAGATGGCCCACATATTACACATGTGCCTGAAAAACTTTAACTTCCACAGGTTGCCCTTAAGGCCTGCCTCTTGCAGTATAGTGAAAAAGAGTCCAAAGGTTGTCGACATGTTCTTGCCATGACGACCCGATGGAGATAATGTCATCTAGATAGTTCACACAACAGGGGATATCATATATTAACAGTTCTAAGAATCACTGAAAAATTGTGGGAGCACTCACGATGCGAAAAGGCAAGCAAGTGTAACAACAAAATCCAAACGGGGTATTGATAACAATAATCTGTTACAAATTGGAATCCAGGCAAAGCTGTAGACATGCCTCTGCAAGATCAGTTTTTGAAAAATGTTCACCTACTGCCAGTTTTGCTAAGATTTTGTTCATCCACAAAGCCAGAGAAGACTCCACTACTGACTGAGCATTAATGATGAATTTGAAATATCCACACAAATGAAGAGTTTCTGAAGGTGTGTGAATTACAACTAACCCATTGGCTAGGGGAAAGTGGTTCAATAATACCCAGGCCCTACAGCCTATCAAGTTCCTCCTTAACCGCTGATCTCAGGGCGAAGGGGACAGGTTGAGCATGACAAAATTTAGGCACGGCTGTCTGTCTGAGGTTGATATTTGCCTCAAAATCCTTTGCTGCCCCAAAACCAGGCGAAAACAGGAGGACCAAACTCATGGCAGAGATCAACCAGTTCCTGGAATGGAACAGAGTTGGAAAAAAGATGTATTGCATCTTGAATTTGAAACCAAAAGATCGTGAATGCATTGAGATCAAAAACGTTCTCCAACATTTCACTATCTACTGCCAAAAACATGATTGCCCTTAAGACAGTTTGATACTTGACATTGATAGTGAACTGTCCTAGAACAGGAAAGTTGATACTTGATGTCGATAGTGAACTGTCCTTGAACAGGAATGGGCTGGTTTCCATAACCAATCAAACAATGATTTTTAGAGGGGAGAGCAGGTTTACCCAGACGATGATATGTTTCCAGGTTCATAAGGGACACAGAGAATCTGGAAATGGAACAGTTGTTGCTGAATCAACAGCGTAATGTAAATCTTGCTGGAGATATCAAGCTTGCGGCCATGGACTGGCATAACACTGTGCACTTCCATGAGCTCCACATCTGCATCCGGAGGCCGGCTGCACGATGAGCTATGACAGACTGTGGCCACATGGTCTTGTTTATGGCTCTTCTATGTGGGCAGCAGTGCCAGGAGTGTGCACAGAAAGTCAGGACACCATTGAAAACCACAGCGAAAACAGCAATGTTCAGTTGCACCCGATTGAATTAGAGGAACAAATTGAGGGCATCAGGGAATGTTTCCAATGTTGTGCTAATGAGCACTTTGATGCAACTTACATGACATCTGCAAACTGTTCACATGCAGATTATGACACTTCGAAAGCCTTAACGATAGCCAAAGCCTCCTCAGCTGTTGGATCATTAAAACATAACACATCCCAATAGACCTCTCTTTCTTAGACAGAACAAATGACAATGTTGCGACTCCGAGAATCGGCGTAAGAGTGTTGGCGTCGACCACACACAATTAAACTTCCAACTTAGCTCTTGGAGGTCAGATACCCATGCGTGATATGACTGGCCTGGTTTCTTATGCTACTGCTGGAACTCCATGTGGGAAACTACCACATGGGTTTGCTCAAGATAATGTGTACTAAGCAAGTCACACATTTCAGAAAATGGCAATGGTGATCAGTTTTTCAATGGGACAAGTTTTTGAAGTGGATGAAAGACAAGAAAAAAGTTTTTTGAAAGGGTTGATTTTCTACCTGAAATGCTGTGAAATGCTGCTGTAGACATCACACACATGTGTCACAGCCTGCCTTTGCTTCTTGGATTGGTGGAAAAGCTGCATGAGTGCATTGGCAGTCGTGGCTGGAGGGGCCAGTGCTCCCCGAATTTATAAATAAGTGATGAAGCAGGTCTAAGTGCTACTGGTATTGCTCATGCTGTTGTAGCAGTTGAACCATGCTGGATGCATTTCACTTGTGAAAGACAAGTGCAGAATGAACTACCTCATTGTTAAAACTGCTGTACCTACACTTCTTATTGACAACCACTACATGCACAAAAATTACATTGGATGATAACTGCACTTCAGATAATGATAAGGTTAGAGAAACATTAACATGACTATTAGCTGTTCAAGTACAGAGTCCTACCACTGATAACTGAATGTACACTTGCATGGGGCTGGTCGGACTAGAGAACATTTGCCTACGGCAGAGAAGGTGCAAGTGGCTGAGACCTTCCTAGCAGTGGCCCAACATGTCCTTATTGGCCAGATGGGTTGCTGGCTGCGGGAAACTTTGGTGTGCTTGCTTCACGTAGCCACTGCTTGTCCTGTATACAAACACTGTGGTGGTGGATAGTGCCAACTCACTGCCACAAAGTTGTAATCGCATGCAGTGACATCATGCATATGGACGCAACAGAGCTTGAGGAGGAGTGGACTGACCAAGAGATCATTGAAGTGCGGAGTGTAATGCATTGAGTGAATGGAAGACTGAAAAAAATCAGAATCGTTTACATTGATGTTCAATTCACCAGTTTTGCCAGATTGTATTAAAGCTGGATTTTTTTAGACTAAAAGTAAGACCATACTTCACCAATCCCATGACCGAGCGAGGTGGCGCAGTGGTTAGACACTGGACTCACATTCGGGAAGACGACGGTTCAATCCCGCGTCCGGCCATCCTGATTTAGGTTTTCCGTGATTTCCCTAAATCGCTCCAGGCAAATGCTGGGATGGTTCCTTTGAAAGGGCACGGCCGACTTTCTTCCCCATCCTTCCCTAATCCGATGAGACCGATGACCTCGCTGTCTGGTCTCATTCACCAAAACAACCCCCAACCAATCCCATGAGGTGTTTCATGTGACAGAAATTCGGGCTCACCACTATGGGGTGCAAAGTGCAAGCTGTATGTGGTAAGTGTGGTGGGGGCATACAACACTGAAGGAACTACGTTTGCCTCTCCTGACCTTCGTGTCAGTTGTTCAGACAGCATACTGCTTGGAGCAGAGTGCGTATGATGTTTAAGGAGGAAAAGAAAATCCAGGAATTAAAGGTGACTAAGTGCTTGCCCTATGAAGATGTGAAGAAGGTGTACAGAGCTTTTCAACCCCCAACCTTTTCAGCTGTACTTGCTGCAGTTCTCATGAAGAAACCTTTAATATTTAGTGTTTAGACCCATACATCATCTACAGATTTTGATACTAAGAAATATTCTAGCCATTGACCTTGCAGAAGCAACATTTCAGTTGAAACTGTAGCTGTCTCCACATGAGCTCCAATGATAAGCATCACTTCAGCCCCTGTTGTAGATGCCACATTGAAAGGGCAGTTGTTGAGAATGGTCTGCCTCAGCATAAATAAGTGTCACCAAATCTGAAGGACAAAAATAAGTTGCAGTGTACCATAAAGAAGGCGGAATCAAAGCAAGTGGACTGTCAGATACAGAAACATTTAAAGGATGCTGACTCAACCACAGACTTTGAAGTGTGCTTAATTGAACCCTCAAGTCCTGCCAGTTCTCTACCTTCGAAGTGGATTCGCCTACACACAAAAGAGCAAAGAAAAACAAAAACCTCCCAAATAAATTTATAACCTCCCAAGTAAATTGATTCTGTACTTCAAAGAAAAGATACAGAACACACAAGGAGGACCTGATACTATTGTCACAGCACACAGCATGTACACCTGTCTCTGTGTTTAAGGAAATGTATTTTAAATGTAGAGACACGCTTTGTACTCAATGGATAAAGCCTCCATCAAAAAGATGACCTCAGTAGAACAGTGGAACAGCAGCTGTCTTTGTGAACGACATTTACCACTCCACTTCCTCTCTGTTCAAACAGCTATTCAAGCAGTTGCTTTCACATTCTGCAACCCATTCACTGTTACAATTTGTAGTCTGTTGTACCTGCTACCCAATGAAATTTAGGATAGAGCTGCTCTTTCTGATATGATTTCATAACTCCCCCAGCCTTCCCTACAGGTAGGAGATTCCAATGCATATAATGTGCTATTTGGATCTACACTGACTTGCACCAGGGGTTGAGTTGTTGAAAGCCTCATTGTGTCAGAAGAGTTATGCCTTCTTAACACTGGTGGTAGCACATGCTGTAACACTGCCATGGACTCATTCTCAACAATAGACCTAACTTTCTGTTCTCTTGCCATTTATAAATGCTACTCACTGGTCAATGGGTAATGAAACTGCCATGAGGTCATTATTGGCCATAGACATGGCTTTCTGTTCTCTTGCCCTTACAGATGGCGCTCTCTGGGAAATGGTCGATGACTTGCATTCAAGTGACCACTTTCCTATCTGCTTTCCACCTCTGAGACAGAGCTGTCTCCAAAAGGAAGCCACCATAGTGGAAGCTTAGCAGAGAAAACTGGAACAGCCAATTAGCTGCGTTTGAACATCCAGATACTATCCAGAACAGGGTGGATCACCTCACTGTGCTATTGACGCATCTGTCCCAAAGTCCTCAGGCTGTCTTCAGAGGCAACAGATCACGTGGTGGAACAGTGAGTGTCACTCATGGCCTTGCAGCAGTTCAAATGTGAACTATTGGCTATGAACCTTGCAGGCTTTTAGGTTGTGAGAGAAAAGGCACCAATGACAATAAAAGAGAGCAAGAAGAGGTCTTGGCATGTGTTTCTAGACTTGATAAATTGTCACACTAGCTGTTCAAAGGTTTGGGAAGCCATGAGGAGGATATCTGGCTAAGGTGGGACAGTGCCTATAATTACTCTACAGAGGCAGGGTTATCTCCAGTCTATGCCTGGGGACATCACTGTGCAAGCGATAGCAGAGTACTTCAGTTCAGTCACTGCCACTGAAAATGTGGATCCACTTTTCCACCATCATCGGGCATTAATCTGGATGGGTGGTTGGAATTTCCACTCCACCAACACCAAGGATTACAATTGCCCCTTTTCTGTGTGGGAACTTGAGTATGCATTGTTTTGGGTCGAGACAGCACCAGGTAAGGATTGAATCCTGTATAGCATGGTACAGTGCCTCAAACAGGATGCAAAGGAAATCCTCCTATCCTTTTTTAATTTGATTTGGTTATCTGGGGCTTTCCCAGTTCATGGAAGGAGGCAGTTCAAGTGGCCCTTCTGAAACCAGGGAAGGGCCACACATTGCCTAGTAGATACTGTAGCCTGGCCCTCACTAGCTGCGTGGGAAAGATGCTAGGAAGTGTGGTCAACGACTGTCTGAGTTTGGTCCTAGAATTGTCGAGCATACTGGGTAGTTCAACTCTCAACAACCTCACCCTGCTGAATGCAGAAATACAACGATTTTTCCTATGCAGATGGCAACTCATTGGTACCTTCTTTGATCTCAAAAGGGTCTATGACACTGCTTGGAAGCATCACATCCTGGACAGCTTGACAAATGGGACTTCCAAGGATGACTACCAGTATTGATGCTGTCTTTCCTTTCTAGTTGATTTTTTAATCAGGGTGGTCATGATCTTTTCAGGCAATTTGAGCAAGAGAATGGCATCCTCAGTTATCTGTTTTAAGTGTAACTCTGTTTGCTGTTGCCATAAATGGTATTACATCCATGGTTAAGTCTCATGTTCGATTTTCATTGTTTGTGGATGATATTTTCATATTTCAGTCCTCCTCCAACTTCTCAGTGACCACTCGTCAGCTGCAACTAACGAAGTGATGGTTGGAAGAGGTTGATAGCATATGTTTCAAATTTTCCTCAGACAAATGTGTTTGTGTTAATTTTAATAATTCTTGTCACCCTCTTTCCCTGCCTATTCTTAAAACAAGGGACAGTCTTCTGAATTTTAAAAGTTCCGTGAGTTAAAAATATTAAGGCCAAAGCCATAATAGCATTGAATATTTTAAAATGCCTCATCCACAGGTCATGGGGAACAGACAGCATGTGTCTGCTTCATTTTTAAAAGGCATTTGTGTGATACCGCCGTGACTTGGATGCATGGTTTGTGGCTCAGCTAAGTCATCTTATCTTAAGATTATTGATGCTGTTCTCCATGAGGGGATTCAGCTGTTAAAAAGAGTATACAGGACAAGTTCAATCCCCAGCCTTTGTCCTGAGGCAAATGAACCACCACTCGTTATCCGATGGCAAATCTTCATGGTGCATCATGTGTACAACATACTCTCCACCCTGTGACCCCTGGCACTCTGAAGCATTGCTCAGCATCCAATGGAATGACTATTGCAAAACAGGCCAAAAGCAATGAAGCCATTTGGGATTCATGTGTGGCAGGTCTTAATAGCTCTTAACGTGGACCGTATCTCTGTGCTTCATCGAAGTTGGAGTTGTTTGTCACCCTGGTCAATAAGGAGACCCAGAATTATTTTAGACTTACCAGTGTACAAAAAGAATTTTCCCCCAGCTATGTTTTCAGATTGCTGTTCTACATAATTTTATTTGAGCATTGAAACTTTGTGATTGTTTATGCTGACAGTTCTAAACAGGATAATTCGATTGGCTGCATTGTGTTATTTCCACAAAGTGTTCTCAATATTGACTTATCTTATATATTCACAATGTATAACGGTGAATTACACTGATTGACCAGAACATTATGACTACTGACCTACTGTCAATAACAAACATTTCCTGGTGGCAGCAGCCTCACCTGGTGAGGAATGACTGCTACTCGGACACATGCATGATGCACATAGTGTCAGTGGGCATGCTGTCCATGTGTAGAATGGGGAAAGCATGCACTCTATCAGAATTTGACAATGGGCAGATTGTGATGGCCCGGAGACTCGACACGAGCATTTCAGCAACTGCACAATTGGTCAGGTGTTCGAAGAAAACTGTGGTGAGTGACTTCAACACTTGGTGAAACCACGTCCAGACATCATGAGATAGGGTGACCTCCTGTCATTATAGATTTCAGACATTGTAGGCTGGACAGACTGGTAAAACAGGACAGGTGGAATTGTGGTGGAACTAACATCAGACTTCAATGTTAGGCAGAGTACAAGTGTGTCTGAACACACAGTGCACCAAACATTTCTAATGATGGACCTCTGCAGCCAATGACCCCTGCATGTGCCAATGTTAACACCATGACATTGGCAACTTCAACTGAGATGGGCACATGACCATCAGTATTGGACATTGACGCAGTGGCAGAGCGTTGTACGGTCTAATGAACCCTGATATCTTTTTCATGATGGAAAGGCGCTAATCCGTTGTCTTCCAGGGGAACAACTCCTTGACATCTGTACTGCGGGTTGGAGACGTGCTGGTGGCAGCTCCTTTATGCTCTTGGGAACATTCGTGTGGGCATACTTGGACCCAGTGGAACTCATGCAAGATATCTTGACGACCAAGGAATATTGTACACTGGTTGCAGACCATTTACACACCTTCATGACAATCATGTTTCCCGATGGCAATGGCATTTTTGACTAAGATAATGTGCCATCTCACCCCCCCCCCACTCCCTCACCCCCCTCCCACTCCCTCACCCCCCCCCCCCCCCGACTCGTGAGATCCAAGCCCAATTGAACAAATCTGGGATGTGATTGAACGTGATGTCAGAGCTCATCGCCCTCCTCCCTGAAATTTTGGGAATTAGGTGACTTGTGTGTGCAGATGCGGAGCCAACCCCTTCCAGCGATGTACCGAGGCCTTATTGGTTCCATGACATTATGTGCCAGAGGTGAACATAACAGCTATTAGGTAGGTGGTCTTAATGTTCTGGGATCATCAGGGCACTACAGCAAATATGATTTCTTCCTGCTATCAAATTCCTCATCTGCACCGACTTCCTAAGTGCCCTCTACATTAGCTTTCAAGTATCTTCAGCTAATTCACAACGCCCCCTTTTCCACTTACAGAGGTAGGACACGGAGGTGTCATTTTGCTGATACCAGAAGACGTGTGTGTTCAGGGTAATGAAGCAGAAGAAGATGCAGCTAAGAAAGCCTGCTTGGAAAATACGATTTCTAAAGTGTGAGGCAGAGGGCCATGCGTGTGTGGGAGCTGGAGTGGTTAGGTTTGAGGAACAACAAGCTGGGGCTAGTGAAACCAGCAACATAGCCATGGCATTCTTCCTTGTGGCTGCTGCAGTGGGAGTAAGTACTGTTAATGTGTCTCCAGAGTGCTTGTTGTGTACAGGTATCTGTACACCACATTTTAACAAATGTTTTTTATATCAAGCCTCAAGGGCTTCAGCCAATACCAGGTGACCTGCTGCCTATTTTAGGAGACAATGAATCAAATGTGGGCCATGATCTGAAATTCTGTGCGATGTCTAGTATTCTCAGTGATATCTTAGATACTGGGTGGGGCAAATAAAAATGGACCAGAGAACAGAGTTCCAGGATACAAAGAAACACAGCAGAGGAAAGAAAATACAGAAGTGACCTGACCATAGCAGATGTTGAAGGTGACCCACATTCATCTCGTGGCACTTTTGGGCCCATCAGCAAGTTGCTGAGGATGGGTTGAAGCTGCACTGTTGTAATTGCTGCAGTCTCATCTGAAAAGTTCTGCTGCAGTTGTTGAATGCTATGAGGATAGTTACTATACACATTAGATTTGAGGGCTCCCCACACAAAGTAATCACGCACTGAGAGATCAGGTGACCTGGGTGGCCAGCTAGGGTCATGAAAAGACTGACCTCTACTAACAACTCTGTCAGCCATGAAGATTGTGTAAATGTAATCCAAAGTTTGGCCGGCTGTATGGGCAATTGCTCCATCCTGTTAGAAGTAACCGTAGGTCTTTTCCTCCTCATCAGTGCTACCAAAAATGGTTTCAAAATGAATGTTGGCAGTATAATGTGCCAAAGTCAGTGACTGATGAAAGAAGATGGGACCAATAATGTAGTGTGCAGACACTGCACACCAAACCCCCAACCTCCTGATCGTCCAATGGTGTTTTGTGGAAGTTATGCCGTTTCCCTGCTGCCTAGAAGCTGTGATTCTGTGAGTTGAAATTGCCATTCAGGTGAAACCAGCCATTATCAGACATAAAGAACAGATCCATGTCCAACCATTTGTTGTTATCCCAGAGAATAGCCGCTTACAAAACTGGAGGCACTGGTTTTAATGCGTGATCAACAGACACTCGCTAGGGATGCACGTGCTCATCCAAGTGGAGTATTCATCCGCATCATCGACGTGATATGCCAGTCTCTTGCAACAGGCATTGGGATGATTTGGCAGGACTCTGAAGCATTTTCTGGTGAGCTGCAGCCACATTTTTCTTGCATGGACATATTTTGAAATGAAACTTCCTGGCAGATTAAACCTGTGTGCCGGGCCGAGACTCGAACTCGGGACCTTTGCCTTTCGCAGGCAAGTGCTCTACCGACTGAGCTACCCAAGCACGACTCACGCCCCGTCCTCACAGGTTTACTTCTGCCAGTGCTAGTTCTGCAGGTTCACAGGAGAGCTTCTGTAAAGTTTGGAAGGTAGGAGACGAGGTAGTCTGCCAGGAAGTTTCATATCAGCGCACACTCCGCTGCAGAGTGAAAATCTCATTCTGATATTTTGAAATGTTTTTTTTTACTTGTTCAAAACAGAAATTGTTTGATGCCATTTTTGGATGAAGTGTTGCATGGCACTCTTTGCAACAGGCACTTTGACACCATTAAACTTCTCAGCGAACAGCTGACCTCATCATTTCTATGACTTTGCTGTCATGTAACCTTCCACAATGAACAACTGCTGCTCCACTGTGAGTACCATTGTCCCCTTTTCACTGCTACCTCACACTGATACAGCCCACAGTACATTCTGAACCGGTGTGGATCATGTGGCAAGTGTACGCGTGGTGTGTACGTCTTGGGGTGTGGTTATATGCATACATTCATGTCCAATCGCATCCACTCATCTGAGCCACTTTTGTTTGCCCCACCCATTTTTTATTTTCCAAATGCTGAACCAAGGACAGTTCCCTGTTATACTATTTTAGATGTCGTGTAGTTACAGTCTTCGTATTCCTGCCTTCACATCACATACACTTTCTGCCTTCTTCTGAGCCATCAGCCACCCTTCCCCAACCCTCCCTCCTGGCACCCACCTCTTTTCTTCCCTCACCCTCTCCACAATACAGCCCCAGACTACTTTCTTAACTGCAGTCCCAGCATTGTGTATTCAGCCGTCACAGTGTAGCTGTAGAGGCATGGGAGCTAGAGAACTTTTCATTATTTATTTATTTATTTTGCATGTCAACAATGTAACACTTGTATTATTCAGTGATGTGTTACCTTCACTCCCAAATTATATATTCTGCCAGAACGTTCTGTACCATATTGACTTTATTTTGTTGGAGTTACATATTTATATATTTATTTACATTTTGTGTAAGACAGTGGGAAGTCCATGTGCAATTTACTCAAAAACTTTCAGATGTTTATGAGTGCATTTATGAGACACAAGCATAAAGCTGTGTGATAGGAAATACCTACTCTGTAGAAGAAAGGAGAGGGTCTTGTTCTGACTGATAGTTAATTCTTTTGCTATTACTTTTTTTTACAGTGTTACAGTCAAATGTTGTGAAAAAATACCTTCATTGGGCAGACTATTTAATTTGCATCTTATTTTTGTAATTGATGAAACTTTTAAGTTTTGTGAATTTATTTATGTATTTATTTATTTTTTTTTTGTTTTGAAACGTGTGTTATTTCAATTTTGAAAGCTACTAAAATACTATTATGCATATATTTTATGAAGTTCTTATTTTTTTTTAATTTGCAGGTCCCATTGCATCTATTTTTTGGCTTGATAAAGAACTGGGGAGTGACATTTTTCTAGATGGTAAGAACATTTATTTGCTTAAACATTTACCAAAATGCTGCAGACTTGTGTCATTTTACCTGTTGTAAATATGAGTCCTTTTATTACCATCATTTCAGGAATTGTTACAGTTATGGACAGCACTCATGGATTAGAGGTAAGGACAGCATGTTTCTGTTAACATACATCACTTCTGAAGCCTCTTTAATCTTGTAGTGCAGTAATATTTACTTGTGCGTGGAGCTGCCCAATTAAGTTTTGTCAGGTTGTCACTCTCTTGACGAAGCATCCTTTTGGCTATCTTCTTAATACATCCGTTATTTCAGGCCTTGAATCAAGTGGAACCTACTTTTGTGAGAAATTAATGTAGGGAATGCTGTTTGTTGTGGTTTAGTGGGAATGAATGAAGTTTTATTAATATGATGATTATTTTTTATTTTTATTTTATTATTATTATTATTATTTTATTTTATTTTTTTAAAAATTTTTAGCTGTGCACAGAAGCCATAATACGGTTTTGGAAATGCTTGGTTTTGATATACATGTTGGATATTGCCTTAGCTACATTTTATATCTCATTTATTATGAGAAGGAGAGTTGCTACTCACTGTATAGTGGAGATGCTGAGTTGCAGATAGCCACAACAAAAATATTTTCACACCAAAGCTTTCAGCCAGTGGCCTTTATCAATAGTAGACGCACATATGCACACACACATACTCTCACACAAATGCAACTCACACACACGACTGCAGTCTCAGGCAACAGAAACCACACTGCAGTGTGGTTTCAGTTGCTTGAGACTGCAGTTGGGTGCATACGTGTGTCTATTGTTGACAAAGGCCATTGGCTGAAAGCCTTAAGTGTGAAAACATTTTTGTTGTGCATATCTGCGACTCAGCATATCCACTCTATGGTGAGTAGCAATTTTCCTTCTCATAATACTGTTACATTCCATCCTTGATTTTCCATTGTTTATTATTTATACCTCATTTAGCTGGACAATTTTTGGGCTTGGCCCTTTGCAATACAGCTATATACACTCCTGGAAATGGAAAAAAGAACACATTGACTCTGGTGTGTCAGACCCAACATACTTGCTCCGGACACTGCGAGAGGGCTGTACAAGCAATGATCACACGCACGGCACAGCGGACACACCAGGAACCGCGGTGTTGGCCGTCGAATGGCGCTAGCTGCGCAGCATTTGTGCACCGCCGCCGTCAGTGTCAGCCAGTTTGCCGTGGCATACGGAGCTCCATCGCAGTCTTTAACACTGGTAGCATGCCGCGACAGCGTGGACGTGAACCGTATGTGCAGTTGACGGACTTTGAGCGAGGGCGTATAGTGGGCATGCGGGAGGCCGGGTGGACGTACCGCCGAATTGCTCAACACGTGGGGCGTGAGGTCTCCACAGTACATCGATGTTGTCGCCAGTGGTCGGCGGAAGGTGCACGTGCCCGTCGACCTGGGACCGGACCGCAGCGACGCACGGATGCACGCCAAGACCGTAGGATCCTACGCAGTGCCGTAGGGGACCGCACCGCCACCTCCCAGCAAATTAGGGACACTGTTGCTCTTGGGGTATCAGCGAGGACCATTCGCAACCGTCTCCATGAAGCTGGGCTACGGTCCCGCACACCGTTAGGCCGTCTTCCGCTCACGCCCCAACATCGTGCAGCCCGCCTCCAGTGGTGTCGCGACAGGCGTGAATGGAGGGACGAATGGAGACATGTCGTCTTCAGCGCTGAGAGTCGCTTCTGCCTTGGTGCCAATGATGGTCGTATGCATGTTTGGCACCGTGCAGGTGAGCGCCACAATCAGGACTGCATACGACCGAGGCACACAGGGCCAACACCCGGCATCATGGTGTGGGGAGCGATCTCCTACACTGGCCGTACACCACTGGTGATCGTCTAGGGGACACTGAATAGTGCACGGTACATCCAAACTGTCATCGAACTCATCGTTCTACCATTCCTAGACCGGCAAGGGAACTTGCTGTTCCAACAGGACAATGCACGTCCGCATGTATCCCGTGCCACCCAACGTGCTCTAGAAGGTGTAAGTCAACTACCCTGGCCAGCAAGATCTCCGGATCTGTCCCCCATTGAGCATGTTTGGGACTGGATGAAGCGTCGTCTCACGTGGTCTGCACGTCCAGCACGAACGCTGGTCCAACTGAGGCGCCAGGTGGAAATGGCATGGCAAGCCGTTCCACAGGACTACATCCAGCATCTCTACGATCGTCTCCATGGGAGAATAGCAGCCTGCATTGCTGCGAAAGGTGGATATACACTGTACTAGTGCCGACATTGTGCATGCTCTGTTGCCTGTGTCTATGTGCCTGTGGTTCTGTCAGTGTGATCATGTGATGTATCTGACCCCAGGAATGTGTCAATAAAGTTTCCCCTTCCTGGGACAATGAATTCACGGTGTTCTTATTTCAATTTCCAGGAGTGTAATTGGCACAAGTTTCACGTATTTATTATGAACCATCATCCATGGGCAAAGTCCGAAAGCTGTCCAGCTGAATAAGGAGTCAAATTATATGAACATATTATACAGGTTGGATAAGAATTATAGTACGAGGGCAGTTCAATAAGTAATGCAACACATTTTTTTCTGAAACAGGGGTTGTTTTATTCAGCATTGAAATAGACCAGGTTATTCCCCAATTTTTAGCTACACAACACTATTTTTCAACGTAATCTCCATTCAATGCTACGGCCTTACGCCACCTTGAAATGATGGCCTGTATGCCTGCACGGTACCATTCCACTGGTCGATGTCGGAGCCAACGTCGTACTGCATCAATAACTTCTTCATCATCCGCGTAGTGCCTCCCACGGATTGCGTCCTTCATTGGGCCAAACATATGGAAATCCGACGGTGCGAGATCGGGGTTGTAGGGTGCATGAGGAAGAACAGTCCACTGAAGTTTTGTGAGCTCCTCTCGGGTGCGAAGACTTGTGTGAGGTCTTGCATTGTCATGAAGAAGGAGAAGTTCGTTCAGATTTTTGTGAACAATTGTGACAGCACTACCAACAGAGATGTCAAGTTGAGCACTGAGTTGTTTGATGGTGATCCGTCGATCATCTCGAACGAGTGTGTTCGCACACTTCGCCATTGCAGGAGTCACAGCTGTGCACGGCCGGCCCGCACGCGGGAGATCAGACAGTCTTGCTTGACCTTGCAGCGATGATGACACACGCTTTGCCCAACGACTCACCGTGCTTTTGTCCACTGCCAGATCACCGTAGACATACTGCAAGCGCCTATGAATATCTGAGATGCCCTGGTTTTCCGCCAAAAGAAACTCGATCACTGCCCGTTGTTTGCAACGCACATCCGTTACAGACGCCATTTTAACAGCTCCGTACAGCGCTGCCACCTGTCGGAAGTCAATGAAACTATACGAGACGAAGCGGGAATGTTTGAAAATATTCCACAAGAAATTTCCGGTTTTTCAACCAAAATTGGCTGAGAAAAAAAATGTGTTCCATTACTTATTGAACTGCCCTCGTATTTCGTATAAGCTCCACTGACTACAAAGCAGTCCTGCATTTGTTCATAGTGATAGTTGTTAAGATGATAGTTGGTATGTTGATTTCCTCATTATTTTAACCTGTTGTCACACTGGGTCAAGATATGTTGAGGTAATAAATGTAGGTGAGACGGTATCTCACAGCATCCCAAACAATGACAATAAATACAGGTCTAGTGGTTGGTCTGGCAAGCAGACTTGATGGCAACTCAGAGAACACGGCGATTAAAGTAATCAGTATTTGCATCAGTTGAAGAGCTTTGTTGTTTCATGAATATTGACAGAATGTGCAAGATGAAGTCCTGAATATACCCTGCACAGGTCATTTTTCGTTCAACAAACATCAAAGGTGTACTTTCATGACCCAAGTGAGGTGGTGCAATAGTTAAGACAGGACTTATATTTGAATCAAGTGGACATCAGATACCGATCCAACAATTCAGGTACAGGTTTTCTGTGGTTTCCACGTTAGTCAAATTTGATGACTGCTGTGATGGTTCCTTGGAGAAGGAGAGAGCTGATTTGTGTTTATATTTGTTTCTCACACAAACTTCTTTTCTCTCTCTCATTATTTATGGGATGTTATAGCATAATCTTCCGTTCATTTTGTATGTTTACTTTACACTATGGCTCCTCTCAGTATGTTTCCTTGAGTAGGTCCTCTGTGTCTTTGCCCAATGCCCTCTGGTAAATGCTGCTCTCCTGGCCAGCACAACAGTTCCTAACGACCATTACTGGTAGCGATACAGACTCTGCTCTCATTACTAACCAAAACTTTGTGCAAGTTCATATATGTAATCATATCTTTGGCTACATTCAAAGCAAATTTCAAGGCTGATCAGCACCTTCACTCACAACCTGTTCTTCATAAAATGTTTCATTATGATTGTAGATTACATTTTGAGTGTAACACTGATTGTAATTTGTACTGTGCTGTCTGTGTGGTCAGCACTGGCTGGTTGTCTGATGGGGCAGTTTAGGAGGAAACCTGTATGCTGCTGCCAAGTGGGGCAGGGTAATGAGTATATACATTTTTCTTGGACCAATTCAAAGCTGGCACATACAACATGTTGGGCAATTCTTTGGAAGGATATCAAGTTTCTCAAAGATCAGTGATTGAAATTCAAATTATTGCAGTAATTGTGCTCATTGGCACAGCCAAGACATACCTGGCAGTGTCTCATCCCAGTAAGGCATCCTTGCATCACATCTTTAGTACTTTTCATTTATTATCTATCAGCACATGTATCTCTGCAGCAGTAAATGTGATAGCTGTGCATGTGAAAACATTTAAAGTAGGGGGAAATGATACGTTGTATAGAATTTAAAATAAAAAGAACAGAAACATTAATTATATGAATTTTTAACAGAAGGGTCTTATAAGTTTAACCCATGTATCAGATCTGTGGCATTGTAGCTCCCAAATGAAATGTCCTGTTTAATACAGTTTTTTAAGTGAAATCTGATTAAATCAGGATGGTTCTTGGCTATGTTCCATGAAAGTCAGATCATCTGTTTAAATTTCATCAGCTAAATGAAGTAAAAATGTTTTCTGCTGGTGCACTTGTTTGTACTAAGTTGCATGCACTAAGTTTGTACATAATTATGGAAAAATATGGTAAACAGGTAACACTATTCTTTAACAGTGTCAGGCTAATTTTGTATTTACTTAACAGTCCCCAATGCTAGGACACTTAAATTGAAATGGTATTACGCTACTGGCCATTAAAATTGCAACACCATGAAGATGACGTGCTTCAGACGCGAAATTTGACTGACAGGAAGAAGATGCTGTGATATGAAAATGATTAGCTTTTCAGAGCATTCACACAAAGTTGGCACCAGTGGCGACACCTACAACGTGCTGACATGAGGAAAGTTTCCAACCGATTTCTCATACACAAACAGCAGTTGACCGGTGTTGCCTGTTGAAACGTTGTTGTGATGCCTCGTGTGAGGAGGAGAAAACATACCATCACGTTTCTGACTTTGATAGAGGTCGGATTGTAGCCTATCGTGATTGCGGTTTATCGTATCGCGACATTGCTGCTCGCGTTGGTCGAGATCCAATGACTGTTAGCAGATTATGGAATCAGTGGGTTCAGGAGGGTAAAACGGAACACCGTGCTGGATCCCAACGGCCTCGTAGCACTAGCAGTCGAGTTGACAGCCATCTTATCCACATGGCTGTAACGGATCGTGCAGCCACATCTCAATCCCTGAGTCAGCAGATGGGGACAACAACCATCTGGAGACAGCCACCATCTGCACGAACAGTTCGACGACATTTGCAGGAGCATGGACTATCAGCTCGGAGACATGACTGCTGTTACACTTGATGCTGAATCACGGACAGGAGCGCCTGCGATGGTGTACTCAACGATGAACCTGGGTGCACGAATGGCAAAACGTCATTTTTTCAGATGAATCCAGGTTCTGTTTACAGCATCATGATGGCTGCATCCATGTTTGGCAACATCGCGGTGAACGCACATTGGAAGCATGCATTCTTCATCGCCATACTGGCGTATCACCCAGCTGGATGGTATGAGGTGCCATTGGTTACACGTTTCGGTCACCTCTTGTTCGCATTGATGGCACTTTGAACAGTGGACGTTACATTTCAGATGTGTTACGACCCATGGCTCTACCCTTCATTCGATCCCTGCAAAACCCTACATTTCAGCAGGATAATGCATGACCACATGTTGCAGGTCCTGTACGGACCTATCTAGATACAGAAAATGTTCGACTGCTGCCCTGGCCAGCACATTCTCCATATCTCTCACAAATTGGTAACGTCTGGTCAATGGTGGGCGAGCAACTGGCTCGTAACAATATGCCAGTCACTACTCTTGCTGAATTGTGGTATCATGCTGAAGCTGCATAGGCAGCTGTACCTGTACACGCCATCCAAACTCTGTTTGACTCAGTGCCCAGGTGTATCAAGACCGTTATTATGGCCAGAGGTGGTTGTTCTGGGTACTGATTTCTCAGGATCTATGCAACCAAATTGCGTGAAAATGTAATGACATGTCAGTTCTACTATAATATATTTGTCCAATGAATACCCGTTTATCATCTGCATTTGTTCTTGGTGTAGCAATTTTAATGGCCAGTAGTGCACTTCTATTAAATTTAAAGGGGCAGTACATATTATTTGCACCTGTTTTGTGATATTTTTTTGTGTCAGAATCTCAAACATGCATTGCATTCCATTACTCTTTATACATTTAATGACTCACTTAAAGAATTATCTTTATTTTGATGAAACTTGATGTTTGGCTGCATCATTCTCCAAATGGCTGTTTCGACTTTCTTACACTCTGAGAATGTAATGTTTAAATTGAAAGATATTCAGTATCACATTTTGATGTCCTATTTTTAATGGAAATACAAGAAGAGTCTGTTTTCCACAATAACTTGAATCTTTGCTAGTCTGTGATATCAATCTGAAAATGGTTTCATTATATTTTTACCTACAATTTAAATGGTTTCATTACAGTTGTACCTACAATTTATTTCTATTGTAGTGACTAAGATCGTGTACATGAGAGGACCAATAATGGAAGCTATATTTATTTACAAATATGGAAACAGAATAAATTTGTAGATCTGTCTCTTGTGTCAGTACTACCTGTAGGTTGAAGCACCCAAGGTCCCGGTGGGTTCACATATACTGTAATAACTTTCATAGATATGGATTAGCAGATTGTGACCATCCACATCAACTATGAAACCTCTCTTCCAGTTAAAAAATTGAGTTTGTTTTGCTTTCTGTTAACAAGGGATTTGAGGAAAAAGTTACATCTTTTTTGTTATATTTTGATTTGGTATCAAGTTGTTGTCCACTTACAACAGGAAGTGCTGCAGGTTGTTTGTTTTTATTTATTTATTTTGAGGAAAGTGTTTTGCTAGTTCTTGGCCAGAAACTGTTCATATGTTTTTCAAGTGCTCTTGTTCTATTCTATAGGTTTGTCAATTTCTAGTTATGGATATGGATCGTCATTTCAATGTTAAACTACATTTCATTGTCCCAGGTGTGTCTGAGGTAGGTTTGTGGTTATGAGATGGATTGTTTTCTAACTTATAATTTGGAGATTGTCAGTAGCGATGTCACACTTCATGTCACTATCCTAAGACTGGCATGTCGGTATCTGGGTTAGTCAGATCATATGTTGTGCAGTGCATTTCACTTCACTGGATTTTTCCTCTTTTCCCCTTATCGGTTATTTCATTGTTGTTCAGGAATGTCTTTTGGGCTGAGAAAGTTACAAAATTGGGAGTTTAAGGGTACTTGAAGTGGATAATGTTGAATTCATGAAGTGGCTTGCAGATTAAGTCTTTCATTAAACCGTCATTAAACCCTCCTTTGTATGGTCCCTTAGTGGTGTAAAAAAATTAAGCTTGTAAGTCAATGCAGTCAAAAGAAGCAGCCATTTATGTTACATATGTTGATAGTTGCAAATTCATACATCAAAACCTATACTGTACCTCCTGTTGACCAAAAGTCTTGAAATTTGGCAGGAAGCAAGCTCTATTCGGTCCATGTTTTCCTGTTATGGGTGTGATTTTTTCCAAGTATTTGGTGTGTGTCAGTGGATTCACATGTGGTGTTATTTGATATGGTGTGGTGAAGTTTACCTGGGAGTCTTAGGTTTCAATGGTCAGAAGCTACTTTGCTTTCATATTGGGCTTTTGATGGTGCCTATAGGCAGGTGCCATGCTATAGCAGGGCCTTACAAATGTTCTGTATGTGTGTAGTACTGATTTTGGGTTTGCACTGCCAAATCTCAAGTGAGTCATATTTACTAGGTTTGTTCTTTGCTTTGCCTTGCTGATGATCACATCTTTGTGATGTTTCCAGGACAAGGTGTGGTCGAGAACTAGTCCTAGATATTTCATACTTTGTAGTGGCTCCACACTTTCCTGTTACAGTGTTACAGAAGGTTGTTTATTTTGAGCCTTGTGCTCATGTAACATTTCAGTGGCTAACATCAGCAGTTGTCTTTTTGCAGGATTTGGTTTAATACACCACTTCTTCATCTGTTGCTCCAAGCTGGGAACGTACATCACTGCTAAGTTTCTTGCATCTTCTACCTATGGTGCCATGAATCAGTAGGCAGTGTTATCTCTGTAAAGGGTAAAAAATTCATTCCACCTGCTGAGGCATGGGGTGTCTGCTTTGTATTGTGAACTGATTTTGATTCAGCTTAAGATTTTTATATTCTGTGACCTATAAATAATTATAATACATTACCCTGAAATTTTCCTTGTGCTGAAATATAGATGATTGAGGCAGTCTGTAGATAATCTGTCAGTTTCCCCTTAACAAAGTTTGAAACAGTATTGGAGACTATTAACCTGACAAAAATAAGTGATTGGTTGTAGGACACATCCTGAGGCATCAAGGGATTTGTGAGGTATAAGGGTACGATACATACAGGGAGTTCAGCGGCTGTTTCACATTCCATGCTATCTGGATCCATCCTTCCAGCTCCAGCTTTTCTAAACTACATAGATGGGAGTAATCCTTCCAATACATCCTTCACTCATGTAATCATCCACGTCATGTTGGTTGCATACCCAGACTGTGCTCCTCCCACCCGTACCTCATGCACTCCTGTCCTGCACACCTGCTGCCTTCCTCCAAACTGCCAGCTACCAGCCTCCAATTCCTCCTCCTGCTTCCTGCCTCTTTCCCTCTTTATTCGCCCCACCTGGTACAACTCCCACCTCATTCCATAACTGCAACCCGGCATTGTGTTTCCATACAGCTCCATGTGTGTGTGTGTTTTTCAAATTTCAAGACCATATTTACTTCACCCATTTATACGATAAAGTCTGTCTGTTGGTAGATACATTGTTGCTATAGGATTTGATGTAACATACATCTGACAATGAAATACATGTTGCCATTTTTGTACCTCGTTACATCTTTCCCTGAGGTCACTTACAACATAAATTTTCTGTCTCATTATACCTCCTAGAGGCCACTAACGTCAGGAGAATGAGTTTTTGTTGTGTTGACCTCAACCAAGGAACACATTGTAGAAATTGTGCAGAGAGCTGGAAGAAAATGTTTTTATATTTGCCACATCATGCTTTATGTTTGTACCTAAAGCCTGTAGATCTAAAAAGAACAACATGAAGAAGAAGAAACCTCTAAATTCCTCTTATTGAATGCAGGTGTCATTTAGATGAATTCACAACTTCTCTTGCACTCACTTACTGTAACCATCATTTTCCTTAAAGCACTAAAATTCTGTAATATTGAGCAAGTGGTGCACAGACTTCTGTCATAAAAATGGAAAATAAGCTCAGATTAAACATTTCCAATTGTAATGGAAATAACTGACTGCTAGGTAAACATAGTTTCCAAGTCACTCTTAACTATTCTTACTTATTTTAACTGCAGATCTTTAAACTAGATTATCTTTCAAGGCAAATGGTTTCCTTAACTGAAGTAGAATAAATTATAAAAAGAAAATAATTTCTTTGTTATGTCAAATACTCAAATTTCTCAACAATGATTTCAAACACCATAAGTGTATCCCGGCCTACTGATAACTTTTTGTTTCTACCTTCTAGGTACCAGGTGGGAGCTTTATTGCAAATTTTGTTATGTACAATAACTAAAATGTCACAATACTTTTCTTAAAATAGGGCCCACAGCCACTGTAAATATTCTAAATTATAAAATTCTGCTTCACTCTCTGTCATTGGTAGGATTAAAATATCCTTTTATTTTGTACGCATTACGAAGAAATTTTGGCAGTGTATTAATTTTCGTGTGATTGTGTAGTATAACATGTCAAAAGATTATTTCTGATAGGTGTAGAAACACCAATACGAGAAATGGTAAAGCTGCTAGAGATTATACACAAAACATTCGGGAGCATGATTATTTCTGGTATTGAGCTCCTGCATGTAAGAAAGATTGTGATGTTCAGCACCTGTGCACCTGTAGTGCTTGTGTAACATACAATAGAAAGGCTCACCTTTACAAACTGTGCTGCAGTGTCCACATTACTCCAGTTTTGCCGTTGTGTGACTTGATGAGTACTTCAACTGTAACACGAGTCTGTTCATTTGATGTTATGTGTTGTACTAATACAATCACTTAGAAGTAGATACATATCCAAAACAATGCAGCAGTCAATGTAAAATAAATTGGTATTTTAATCCAGCCGAGGATAACCCACGTGCCAGAAAGTTTTCGTTCATAAAATGACACATGTGCTTTTTTCACAAATGAGACAGTGCTTATATTCTCTGTTTTCAGTTATCTATTTTTGCTTGACAGATCTCCTGTGTACTACCACTTGCTTCATGCTGCCTTGATGTCCATTGTGTTTCCTTCAGACAAAAACCTCTCGTCTATGACTTTGTTGCTGTAATACATTAACACCTTCATCTCATCACGTCTAATCTCATTCGCTTGCTCAGTGGGTAGTTTCCTGCCTCTAGTGGGCTGCATCTTCATTTTGCCAGTACAGTCTTGTCATTACTCATTACCATAATTAATTTAAATTGTGCCCCTCTTTCATTGGCTATACAATAATCTAATCATTTTCATCACTGTGCATCGTTGCTTTTGCTTGACAGACTATGTACTATGTATCACTGACTTATTTTATTCTCATCCTTTAGTTATATGTTTCTGTCCTACCAAAGAGAAAACAGCAGTTCTGGAAGCTAGATAATCAGATAGTGTTTCTGGTTCATATCAGGTTTGGTCTTGATTGTGAAGTATTTTATTTCTTGCAAATCTTTTACTTCGGGTATTCAGCTTTGTGCATGATATCACAGTTGCTGTACTCAAATCTTATTTGAAACCTACGGGGACTGTTCTCCTCTTGAACAAAATCATTTTCTTGCATGAGGGCAGTTCGTTTTTGTTAGTAGTTACTTAGATTTTCGACCTTTGGTATTATCAAGCAGCACAAAAACAAAAACAACAACAATGTATGTTTCCATTTGTCACCATGTCATAATTAGTAGCATAGCAGAATGGAATAGATCAATATATGACAGTCACTCATATTATCATGAAATGGTGGACTCCATTAGTAAAGTAAATAACTGATCAGCTGCTGGAAGTTTATTTATTCCACATTGACCAATACAATGTTTAGATACTGCTATGAGTATCTTATTGGGAAGTACATGATGTTACCTAAAAAATTACGACAATACGGTGTTCACCCAAACTACCATATGGTGTGCCACATGTTGCGAGTTGATGTCGTAACGAAATGCTTGAACTATATTACCTCTATCTTTTTATCAACATCTACATATATATGGATACTCTGCAAATCACAGTTAAGTACCTGACAGAGAGGATTCATTGAACTACCTTCACAATAATGCTCCATTATCTACTCTTTCTCTATTATCCACTCTCAAACAGTACACGGCAAAAACAAACACATATATCTTTTTGTTTGAGCTCTGATTTCCTTTATTTTATTATGATTATCATTTCTCCATATGTAGGTCAGCGTCAACAAAATATTTTCACATTTGAAGGAGAAAGTTACTGACTGAAATATCATCATAAGATCTCACTGCAACAAGATATTCCTTTGTTTTAATTATGTCCACCCTAAATCCTGTATCATGTTCATGACTCTCTCCCCTTCTTTGAACTTTCTCGATGTAGTCCATTACTATTATCTGGTAAGGATCCCACACCACACAACAGTACTCCAGAAGAGGATGGACAAGTGTATTGTAGGCAGTATCTTTAATAGTTCTGTAACATTTTCTAAGTGTTCTGCCAATAAAACACGGTCTTTGGTTTGCCTTATCGATAACATTTCCTATGTGTTCTTTCCAATTTCAATTGTTTGTAATTGTAATTCCTAGGTATTTAGTTGAATTTACAGCCTTTAGATTAGACTGATTCATCATGTACTCGAAGTTTAATGGATTCCTTTTAGCACTCATGTGGATGACCTCACACTTTTCATTATTTAGTGTTCATTACCAGTTTTCACACCACTAGAATCACTTTTCTAAATCATTTTGCAATTTGTTTTGATCTTCTGATGAGTTTACTAGACCATACATAACACCATTATCTGCAAACAACCTAAGACGGCTACTCAGATTGTCTCCTAAATCGATTGTATAGATAAGGAACAGCAGAGGGTCTATAACACTACCTTGGGGAATGCCAGACATCACTTCTGTGTTACTTGAAGACTTTCTATCGGTTACTACAGTCACCTCTTGGACAGGAAACCACAAATTCAATCACAAAACTGAGACGATGTTCCATAGGCAAAGAATTTCACTACAAGTTGCTTGTGTGGTACAGTGTCAAAAGCCTTTTGGAAATCTAGAAATACAGAATTGATTTGAAATCCCTTGTCAGTAGCACTCAACAGTTTGTGTGTGTAAAGAGCTAGTTGTGTTTCACAAGAATGATGTTTTCTGAATTTGTGTTGAATGTGTGTCTATAGAGCGTTCTCTTTGAGGTAATTCATAATGTTTGAACACAATATATGTTCCAAAATCCTGCTGAATATCAATGTTAATGATATGGGCCTGTAATTTAGTGGATTACTCCTACTATATTGGTGTGATCTGTTTAGCTTTCCAGTCTCTGGGTACCACCTTATGGCACAAGTTGAGGAATCTGGAGCCTACATGGTCACAGAACCATTTGAGGCTCTGATTCAGAACCTCCACTCGACACTGTACCAAAGGTCTGCAACTGGTCCTGGCAGTCTTTACCACTTCTGTTAGCCTCTTGAAACCAGAGGGAGAATCTCTTCTCATCCAAAGTGATGCACATCATTGGTGCCGACATGAGCCACCACCTGCAGTTGGCTGCACCATGTGCTCTTCATGCCATCTGGAAGGACCCTTTTCACGTCCGGAATGACCCCCACCTGGTATGCACATGGAGTGCACATTGGCTTTTTTCCCCTCCGTGGCAACCATGTCCCTATGGAGCCCCATAACGTGGCTAACACTGGATCTCCCCACTACCAATAATGCCACCCTTTTTGACTGCCCGTATCTTGCAGGCTGAGAGATTCCCTCTGAAATAGGACAAGTGCCCACATCTGGCTGACATAGTGTTGTAACATACAAATAATAATCTCTTTTCCACCAGTAGAAGACAATGTAATAGTAATGCTAATTTCAGTACCTGTATTTAGAGCAGACAACTGCAACATATATGCGAGTTTGCCCTTTGTAACAGCTCACACATCATTTTACATTAAACTAGGTCAGCATATAGATTATTCTCCTCTCTTTATAACCTACCAGTGAGCTGAACGGCAAACACAGTTCTTGACTGATAGATATAATCATCTGAAACACATCTATTACTTTATTACTAGCAGTTTTATACTTTTTTAAAAATTAATACACATGTCAGATGACACAACTATGGCAATTACATTGTCATTTTTAGGGTTCCATCCCTCAGTTAATGAAAACAGTACCCTCATAGTACCGAGCGAGGTGGCGCAGTGGTTAGCACACTGGACTCGCATTCGGGAGGACGACGGTTCAATCCCGCGTCCGGCCATCCTGATTTAGGTTTTCCGTGATTTCCCTAAATCGCTCCAGGCAAATGCTGGGATGGTTCCTCTGAAAGGGCACGGCTGACTTCCTTCCCTAATCCGATGAGACCGATGACCTCGCTGTTTGGTCTCTTTCCCCAAAACCAACCAACCAACCAACCCTCATAGTATCACTTTGTTGTCTGTCTGTCTGTCAGGACCTTTTTTCCCTCTGGAACAATTTGAAGTATCAAGCTGAAATATATGTCAAATACGAAGTTGTGTGATCCCTTAGTGGTGTAAAAAATTTAAACCTCTAAGTTAATGCAATAAAAATAATGGCAGTTTATGTCACCTATTTTGATACTCACAAACTCACTCATTGAAGCCTATAGTTGAGCTATCTATGTACATAATTAAGTTTGTATGGGACCCTCAGAGCGTGACTCCTACTTGCACTTGTCCGATTTTTGGTAAATTGAATAGATTTAAAGCTGTCATGTCTATAGCTGACTGAGCATTATATGATGTGCAAACATTGTGCCTTTTTGGTGACACTACTTACCTGGAAAGTCAAGACTCTGATATTAGTTCAGCTGTTGTTTTTGTTACTTTAGGATTTTACACAGTCAATGCTTAGATCCTCAGACTTTTGACTGTAAGTTTATTTAGTGAAACACAGCTCACATGTGTAGATATATGTTGCAAATTTAATAAAGTAATTTATTTTTTCACATAACTGGTTTAGGTATTAAAGTATTTACACATGTGTTGTTTCATCCCTTAACAAACCTGGGTGAGAGTTTTCACCTGCAATTGCTTAGATTTTTGCACTGTTCATTAATGCCTTTCAGACGATTGTTTTCTTCTTCTTTATTGTTGTACAACAGTATAGACTGAATGTGAACTGTAGTAATATTTACAAAGTCAAGAAGTATAGCTGAAGATTGAAGCGTACATTGGTGAGCTATGAATAGCCAGAATGTACAAACTGGCTTTAATGAAATACTAAAAACATGCATCCAATATGGACTGAGAAATAACCTTTGAAAGAGTCGTGAGTAATATATTGGGTACATTTACAAACACTTAGCTGAAGATGTAACTTCACCACTTATTTATTAGTCCTGCACAGAAATTTCATCCTGCAGTGAAATGAACCTTTCTTGCAATTTAAAACTGTATGCCAGACAGAAATTGAACCTTTGGCTTAATCCTGATCCACCATAAAATTATAAGCAATTATAAATGTTTGTTTAAGAAAGACCAACTGAAACACCACTGAACACACATTTGGAAGGCACAGGGTGAAATAAATGACCTTTATGATATGGTGTTTATGTCTGCATCCAACATTCTCCTTATTTTCCAGCTCACTATTCTGTTAAAGTAAAACAGGGTGGTGGATAAGTGCATGCCATTGATAGTGAATACTACCTGTGTCACAATTGTGTTATAAAGAAAGTAATTGTATTGTTTGTGCATAATTTATTAAACACACATATTGTGCATCACAGTTTTAACAGCCAGTGGAATAATTCTCATAGTGTAGTCAACACAAAATAAGAACACTGAGACAGTCAGTTGACATTTCATTGCATGAAAACATTTGAGCACATTCTTGTATTTACATACTGCTTGAACACAAGCATAAACATTTCTGAATACAGATGATGCTACATCAGTATGACCAAGCACTTTGCAACTGCATTTTTTCAACTTCACAAACATTTTCTCATCCTGATTTCGATATCATGTAATGGATTGAGGCAAGTAGCATCAGCGAACTATCAGATCACTATCACCGTCTTTTTACATGAATAGCACAAGTCTTAAGGGCATTTCTAATATACATAGTAAGACTTGTTTGCCATGTAATATTAAGATAATGCATCTGATAACCTTTACCACCGAGCAATGCATTTCAGATTATACCTGAAACAATAAAAGATGAATTGCACCTAATCAATAGCAAGCTGTTTAAATGAACCTTCCATACCAAAAAGTTCATTCGCTAGTCGTGTCTTCCCTGGTCGTCTTGATTCATCTGCCCTCTTCTTTTCTTCTTCAAGAATCCAGTCACGATAACTTTCAAGTTTTTTCTGCCAGGCCACTTTTTACAAACAGAAATGAAAACAACTTGTTAAAATTCATTAAATATGTGTTCCACCAGCAGATAGCACATGAAATGAAGAGTAAAATGAAACTGTATGTAATAATATTTCACTGTGTGGAATAGGCTGTAGTAAAGTTATTTCCCAGCTTTCTGATAAGTAGCCACAAACATATTGATCAATGATGTTTTAAATATTGTGATTTATCTGCATTTCACTATGGTAATATTTCTGGTATACATTTGTTAATTATTATTGATATATTCCAGTTTTCACTAAGTTCCCTTCCTCTGTAAAGACATACAATGTATTCTAAGTCTTAATGATTGAATATAAAAATGTAATGATTGACAACTCACAGTTAAGTTCACTCCTACTGCCTGCTGATCCTCCATATTCTTCCGGAAGAATGTCTGTAGAGAAAAATTTTGCCAGACCTTCGCTCCCTCCAGTGTGGACATAGACCTGAAAATGTGATAATGTTAACTGTCAAAGCAATGATGCCAATATCAACA